>NW_027039230.1:0-10000 GCF_034236695.1 Oncorhynchus nerka | reverse complement strand
GTGTACCTTGACCTCTCCGTCGTTAGCAAAGTGTCCCAGAGCAGTCATGATCTTAGGCACGGCAGCAGACAGGGTCTCCTGGACCGTCTCCTCCTGTCTCTTCGTGATCCTGGTCAGACAGGGGAGGAGGTTCACCAGGTACGGTCTGGAGGAGGGAGAGAAGAGGTCAGAGACCGAGCCAGTCCTCAGGAGACCGGGTACATAACAACAGATCCTGAGCCAGTCCTCAGCTGACCGGGTACATAACAACAGATCCTGAGTCAGTCCTCAGGAGACCGGGTACATAACAACAGATCCTGAGCCAGTCCTCAGGAGACCGGGTACATAACAACAGATCCTGAGCCAGTCCTCAGGAGACCGGGTACATAACAACAGATCCTGAGCCAGTCCTCAGCAGACCGGGTACATAACAACAGATCCTGAGCCAGTCCTCAGCAGACCGGGTACATAACAACAGATCCTGAGCCAGTCCTCAGCAGACCGGGTACATAACAACAGATCCTGAGTCAGTCCTCAGGAGACCGGGTACATAACAACAGATCCTGAGTCAGTCCTCAGCAGACCGGGTACATAACAACAGATCCTGAGTCAGTCCTCAGGAGACCGGGTACATAACAACAGATCCTGAGTCAGTCCTCAGGAGACCGGGTACATAACAACAGATCCTGAGCCAGTCCTCAGGAGACCGGGTACATAACAACAGATCCTGAGCCAGTCCTCAGCAGACCGGGTACATAACAACAGATCCTGAGCCAGTCCTCAGCAGACCGGGTACATAACAACAGATCCTGAGCCAGTCCTCAGCAGACCGGGTACATAACAACAGATCCTGAGTCAGTCCTCAGGAGACCGGGTACATAACAACAGATCCTGAGTCAATATTACCCCACAGGACCCAACACCTCATAGTATTACCCCACAGGACCCACCACCTCATAGTATTACCCCACAGGACCCAACACCTCATAGTATTACCCCACCTCATAGTATTACCCCACAGGACCCAACACCTCATAGTATTACCCCACAGGACCCAACACCTCATAGTATTACCCCACAGGACCCAACACCTCATAGTATTACCTCACAGGACCCAACACCTCATAGTATTACCCCACAGGACCCAACACCTCATAGTATTACCCCACAGGACCCAACACCTCATAGTATTACCCCACAGGACCCAACACCTCATAGTATTACCCCACAGGACCAACACCTCATAGTATTACCCCACAGGACCAACACCTCATAGTATTACCCCACCTCATAGTATTACCCCACAGGACCCAACACCTCATAGTATTACCCCACCTCAGAGTATTACCCCACAGGACCCAACACCTCATAGTATTACCCCACCACATAGTATTACCCCACCTCATAGTATTACCCCACAGGACCCAACACCTCATAGTATTACCCCACCTCATAGTATTACCCCACAGGACCCAACACCTCATAGTATTACCCCACCTCATAGTATTACCCCACAGGACCCAACACCTCATAGTATTACCCCACCTCAGAGTATTACCCCACAGGACCCAACACCTCATAGTATTACCCCACCACATAGTATTACCCCACCTCATAGTATTACCCCACAGGACCCAACACCTCATAGTATTACCCCACAGGACCAACACCTCATAGTATTACCCCACAGGACCCAACACCTCATAGTATTACCCCACAGGACCAACACCTCATAGTATTACCCCACAGGACCCAACACCTCATAGTATTACCCCACAGGACCCACCTCATAGTATTACCCCACCTCATAGTATTACCCCACAGGACCCAACACCTCATAGTATGACCCCACAGGACCCAACACCTCATAGTATTACCCCACAGGACCCAACACCTCATAGTATTACCCCACCTCATAGTATTACCCCACAGGACCCACCACCTCATAGTATTACCCCACCTCATAGTATTACCACACAGGACCCAACACCTCATAGTATTACCCCACAGGACCCAACACCTCATAGTATTACCCCACAGGACCCAACACCTCATAGTATTACCCCACAGGACCCAACACCTCATAGTATTACCCCAAAGGACCCAACACCTCATAGTATTACCCCACAGGACCCAACACCTCATAGTATTACCCCACCTCATAGTATTACCCCACAGGACCCAACACCTCATAGTATTACCCCACAGGACCCAACACCTCATAGTATTACCCCACCTCAGAGTATTACCCCACAGGACCCAACACCTCATAGTATTACCCCACCTCAGAGTATTACCCCACAGGACCCAACACCTCATAGTATTACCCCACCACATAGTATTACCCCACCTCATAGTATTACCCCACAGGACCCAACACCTCATAGTATTACCCCACAGGACCAACACCTCATAGTATTACCCCACAGGACCCAACACCTCATAGTATTACCCCACAGGACCCAACACCTCATAGTATTACCCCACAGGACCCAACACCTCATAGTATTACCCCACCTCATAGTATTACCCCACAGGACCCACCACCTCATAGTATTACCCCACCTCATAGTATTACCCCACAGGACCCAACACCTCATAGTATTACCCCACAGGACCCAACACCTCATAGTATTACCCCACATGACCCAACACCTCATAGTATTACCCCACCTCATAGTATTACCCCACAGGACCCAACACCTCATAGTATTACCCCACAGGACCCAACACCTCATAGTATTACCCCACCTCAGAGTATTACCCCACAGGACCCAACACCTCATAGTATTACCCCACCTCAGAGTATTACCCCACAGGACCCAACACCTCATAGTATTACCCCACCACATAGTATTACCCCACCTCATAGTATTACCCCACAGGACCCAACACCTCATAGTATTACCCCACAGGACCCAACACCTCATAGTATTACCCCACAGGACCAACACCTCATAGTATTACCCCACAGGACCCACCTCATAGTATTACTCCACCTCATAGTATTACCCCACAGGACCCAACACCTCATAGTATTACCCCACAGGACCCAACACCTCATAGTATTACCCCACAGGACCCAACACCTCATAGTATTACCCCACCTCATAGTATTACCCCACAGGACCCACCACCTCATAGTATTACCCCACCTCATAGTATTACCCCACCTCATAGTATTACCCCACAGGACCCGACACCTCATAGTATTACCCCACCTCATAGTATTACCCCACCTCATAGTATTACCCCACCTCATAGTATTACCCCACAGGACCCAACACCTCATAGTATTACCCCACCTCATAGTATTACCCCACAGGACCCACCACCTCATAGTATTACCCCACAGGACCCACCACCTCATAGTATTACCCCACAGGACCCAACACCTCATAGTATTACCCCACAGGACCCACAACCTCATAGTATTACCCCACAGGACCCAACACCTCATAGTATTACCCCACAGGACCCAACACCTCATAGTATTACCCCACAGGACCAAACACCTCATAGTATTACCCCACCTCATAGTATTACCCCACCTCATAGTATTACCCCACCTCATAGTATTACCCCACCTCATAGTATTACCCCACAGGACCCACCACCTCATAGTATTACCCCACAGGACCCAACACCTCATAGTATTACCCCACAGGACCCAACACCTCATAGTATTACCCCACCTCATAGTATTACCCCACAGGACCCAACACCTCATAGTATTACCCCACAGGACCCAACACCTCATAGTATTACCCCACCTCATAGTATTACCCCACCTCATAGTATTACCCCACCTCATAGTATTACCCCACAGTACCAACACCTCATAGTATTACCCCACAGGACCCAACACCTCATAGTATTACCCCACAGGACCCAACACCTCATAGTATTACCCCACAGGACCCAACACCTCATAGTATTACCCCACAGGACCCAACACCTCATAGTATTACCCCACAGGACCCACCACCTCATAGTATTACCCCACAGGACCCACCACCTCATAGTATTACCCCACAGGACCCAACACCTCATAGTATTACCCCACAGGACCCAACACCTCATAGTATTACCCCACAGGACCCAACACCTCATAGTATTACCCCACAGGACCCAAAACCTCATAGTATTACCCCACCTCATAGTATTACCCCACCTCATAGTATTACCCCACCTCATAGTATTACCCCACCTCATAGTATTACCCCACCTCATAGTATTACCCCACAGGACCCACCACCTCATAGTATTACCCCACAGGACCCAACACCTCATAGTATTACCCCACAGGACCCAACACCTCATAGTATTACCCCACCTCATAGTATTACCCCACAGGACCCAACACCTCATAGTATTACCCCACAGGACCCAACACCTCATAGTATTACCCCACAGGACCCAATACCTCATAGTATTACCCCACCTCATAGTATTACCCCACAGGACCCACCACCTCATAGTATTACCCCACAGGACCCAACACCTCATAGTATTACCCCACAGGACCCAACACCTCATAGTATTACCCCACCTCATAGTATTACCCCACAGGACCCAACACCTCATAGTATTACCCCACAGGACCCAACACCTCATAGTATTACCCCACAGGACCCAACACCTCATAGTATTACCCCACCTCATAGTATTACCCCACAGGACCCAACACCTCATAGTATTACCCCACAGGACCCAACACCTCATAGTATTACCCCACAGGACCCAACACCTCATAGTATTACCCCCACCTCATAGTATTACCCCACAGGACCCAACACCTCATAGTATTACCCCACAGGACCCAACACCTCATAGTATTACCCCACAGGACCCAACACCTCATAGTATTACCCCACCTCATAGTATTACCCCACAGGACCCAACACCTCATAGTATTACCCCACAGGACCCAACACCTCATAGTATTACCCCACAGGACCCAACACCTCATAGTATTACCCCACAGGACCCAACACCTCATAGTATTACCCCACCTCATAGTATTACCCCACAGGACCCAACACCTCATAGTATTACCCCACAGGACCCAACACCTCATAGTATTACCCCACAGGACAAAAATGCTGTGTAGACCAGTGTGTATAAATCCATACTTCACATTCTATAAATACATTTAAAGTATGACGTGCAGCATACTGCGTCTACTCAGGTGTGTGTGTGTGTGTGTGTGTCTCCTACCTGCATTTCTGTGGTCTGACGAGGTGTGCTAGCTCAGCGAACCTCCAGAGAGCAGCCCTCAGGCTCCGAGAGGCACCGTTCTAACAGAGAGAGATACACACACACACATCATCATCATCTTCATCAACATAAACATTACCATCCTGATATTTCCCCTCATCATCGTAACCAAAACCACCACAGTCAATCACAATTAACATTTGTCATAATATTCGTCTTACTCTTCATCATCATCATCAGTTACCACATTAATCCATTGAGGATCAGTGAACAGGACTCCATAACAACAGGACTCCATAACAACAGAGGACTCCATAACAACAGAGGACTCCATAACAACAGAGGACTCCATAACAACAGAAGACTCCATAACAACAGAAGACTCCATAACAACAGAAGACTCCATAACAACAGAAGACTCCATAACAACAGAAGACTCCATAACAACAGAGGACTCCCTAACAACAGAGGACTCCCTAACAACAGAGGACTCCCTAACAACAGAGGACTCCCTAACAACAGAGGACTCCATAACAACAGAGGACTCCATAACAACAGAGGACTCCATAACAACAGAGGACTCCATAACAACAGAGGACTCCATAACAACAGGACTCCATAACAACAGGACTCCATAACAACAGGACTCCATAACAACAGGACTCCATAACAACAACTTTATCTACAAACCTTTTTAATTTCTTTGTAGAGCTCCAGCTGCAGTCTGGGCAGGTTGGAGTCCATCAGCGCCTGATAGAGAGAGACAGAGAGACGTAAAAACTACAACAGAACTAGATAGAGAAACTAGATAGAGAAAGATAGAACTAGATAGAGAGAAAGAGAGAAATAGATAGAGAGAACTAGATAGAGAGAACTAGATAGAGAGAACGAGAGAGAACTAGATAGAGAGAACTAGATAGAGAGAACGAGAGAGAACTAGATAGAGAGAACGAGAGAGAACTAGATAGAAAGAACTACATAGAGAGAATGAGAGAAAGAACTACATAGAGAGAATGAGAGAAAGAACTAGATAGAGAGAAAGAGAGAGAACTAGATAGAGAGAAAGAGAGAGAACTAGATAGAGAGAAAGAGAGAGACTAGACAGAGAGAAAGAGAGAGACTAGATAGAGAGAAAGAGAGAGAACTAGACAGAGAGAAAGAGAGAACTAGATAGAGAGAAAGAGAGAGAAGAACTAGATAGAAAGAGCCATAACATATAGGACTGAGGAGAGCAGAAGATGGGGTCCTCACTCACTTTGATGATTTTGTTCAGGCACTCGTCTGCCACCATCCTGACGTCCGACTCTCTGTCGTCGCTGCACAGCAAGAACATCTCCATGGCGATGCCCAGAAGCTTCTGGAACTCCGGAGACGTTCTAATCCCACAGCCATAGAGACAAGAGAGGAACTGTCATTAAACACACACCTCATTCTGATACCCCCTTCCACCCCCATCAAACACCTCATTCTGATACCCCCTCAAACACCTCATTCTGATACCCCCCCCCCACCTCCACCCACCTCATTCTGACACCCCCACACACACATTCCTGACACCCCCTTCATACCCCCCTCACCCACCTCGTTCTGACCCCCCTCACCCACCTCGTTCTGATACCCCCCCCCACACACACCTCGTTCTGATACCCCCCACACACACACTCGTTCTGATACCCCCCCCACACACACCTCATTCTGACACCCCCCTCCACACACCTCATTCTGACATCCCCCCCCACACACCTCATTCTGATACCCCCCTCCACACACACCATTCTGATACTCCACCTCATTCTGACCACCCTCCATTCTGACACCCCCCTCCACACACCTCATTCTGACACCCCCCACACACCTCATTCTGACACTCCACACACTCATTCTGACACCCCCTCCCCACACACCTCATTCTGACACCCCCACCACCCACACACTCATTCTGATACCCCCCTCTCCACACACACCTCATTCTGATACACCCCCCATAAATACCCCCACACACCTCATTCTGATACCACCCTCCCATTCTGACATCCCCCCCCCACCCCACACACTGTTTCTCATTCTGATACCACCCTCCCATTCTGATATCCCCCATGAATATCTAGCACAACTTTTCACCCCCCGTCTCCAAATGGAATGGTTCAGACCATGTGGAAGTTTTGATGAGCTTCTGTTCTTCTCCACATAAATATACTGCATCGACCATGCAGTGAGGTAGCAACATCCTCTATGTCTAAAAATGACCAATATACTGACCACATAAACTATACTGAACCTGAACAATCCAAATACAATATATAATCAACATATATCCATAAATATACTGTATCCTGATCAACATATGTATCCATAAATATACTGTATCCCTGATCAACATGTAACCATAAATATACTGTATCCTGATCAGCATATATCCATAAATATACTGTATCCCTGATCAACATGTATCCATAAATATACTGTATCCCTGATCAACATGTAACTGTATCCCTGATAAATATACTGTATCCCTGATCAACATATATCCATAAATATACTGTATCCCTGATCAACATATATCCATAAATATACTGTATCCCTGATCAACATATATCCATAAATATACCCCTGATCAACATATATCCATAAATATACTGTATCCCTGATCAACATATATCCATAAATATACTGTATCCCTGATCAATATATCCATAAATATACTGTATCCTGATCAACATATAACCATAAATATACTGTATCCCTGATCAACATATATCCATAAATATACTGTATCCCTGATCAACATATATCCATAAATATACTGTATCCCTGATCAACATATAAATATACTGTATCATAAATATAAATATACTGTATCCCTGATCAACATATCCATAAATATACTGTATCCCTGATCAACATATATCCATAAATATACTGTATCCCTGATCAAAATATACATATATAACCATAAATATACTGTATCCCTGATCAACATGTATCCATAAATATACTGTATCCCTGATCAACATATATCCATAAATATACTGTATCCCTGATCAACATATAACCATAAATATACTGTATCCCATGATCAACATGTATCCATAAATATACTGTATCCCTGATCAACATATATCCATAAATATACTGTATCCCTGATCAACATATATCCATAAATATACTGTATCCCTGATCAACATATATCCATAAATATACTGTATCCCAACATATATCCATAAATATACTGTATCCCAACATGTATCCATAAATATACTGTATCCCATGATATCCCTGATCAACATATATCCATAAATATACTGTATCCCTGATCAACATATATCCATAAATATACTGTATCCTGATCAACATATATCCATAAATATACTGTATCCCTGATCAACATATAACCATAAATATACTGTATCCCTGATCAACATATATCCATAAATATACTGTATCCCTGATAAATATATCCATAAATATCCCTGATCAACATATATCCATAAATATACTGTATCCCTGATCAACATATAACCATAAATATACTGTATCCCTGATCAACATATAACCATAAATATACTGTATCCCTGATCAACATATATCCATAAATATACTGTATCCCCTGATCAACATATATCCATAAATATATACTGTATCCCTGATCAACATATATCCATAAATATACTGTATCCCTGATCAACATATATCCATAAATATACTGTATCCAACATATATCCATAAATATACTGTATCCCTGATCAACATATATCCATAAATATACTGTATCCCTGATCAACATATATCCATAAATATACTGTATCCCTGATCAACATATAACCATAAATATACTGTATCCTGATCAAAACCATAAATACTGTATCCCTGATCAACATATATCCATAAATATACTGTATCCCTGATCAACATATAACCATAAATATACTGTATCCCTGATCAACATATATAAATATACCATAAATATACTGTATCCCTGATCAACATATAACCATAAATATACTGTATCCCTGATCAACATATAACCATAAATATATCCATGTATCCCTGATCAACATATATCCATAAATATACTGTATCCCTGATCAACATATATCCATAAATATACTGTATCCCTGATCAACATATATCCATAAATATACCTGTATCCCTGATCAACATGTAACCATAAATATACTGTATCCCTGATCAACATGTAACCATAAATATCAACATGTAACCATAAATATACTGTATCAACAACATATAACCATAAATATACTGTATCCCTGATCAACATGTAACCATAAATATACTGTATCCTGATCAACATATAACCATAAATATACTGTATCCCTGATCAACATATAACCATAAATATACTGTATCCCTGATCAACATATAACCATAAATATACTGTATCCCTGATCAACATGTAACCATAAATATACTGTATCCCTGATCAACATATAACCATAAATATACTGTATCCCTGATCAACATATATCCATAAATATACTGTATCCCTGATCAACATATATCCATAAATATACTGTATCCCTGATCAACATATAACCATAAATATACTGTATCCCTGATCAACATGTAACCATAAATATACTGTATCCCTGATCAACATATAACCATAAATATACTGTATCCCTGATCAGCATGTAACCATAAATATACTGTATCCCTGATCAAATGTAACCATAAATATACTGTATCCTGATCAACATATAACCATAAATATACTGTATCCTGATCAACATGTAACCATAAATATACCTTATCCCTGATCAACCATAAATATACTGTATCC
>NW_027039229.1:0-51000 GCF_034236695.1 Oncorhynchus nerka | reverse complement strand
AAGGACACCAGCAGTATGATCTCAGAACAGCTCCCCTAAAGGACACCAGCAGTATGATCTCAGAACAGCTCCCCTCCTAAAAGGACACCAGCAGTATGATCTGAGCTCTCAGAACAGTAGCTCAGAACAGCTCCTAAAGGACACCTGCAGTATGATCTCAGAACAGCTCCCCCAAAGGACACCAGCAGTATGATCTCAGAACAGCTCCTCCTAAAGGACACCAGCAGTATGATCTCAGAACAGCTCCCCTCCTAAAGGACACCAGCAGTATGATCTCAGAACAGCTCCCCTCCTAAAGGACACCAGCAGTATGGTCTCAGAACAGCTCCCCTCCTAAAGGACACCAGCAGTATGATCTCAGAACAGTTCCCCTCTAAAGGACACCAGCAGTATGGTCTCAGAACAGCTCCCTCTCCTGGAACAGCTCCCCTCCTAAGGACACCAGCAGTATGATCTCAGAACAGCTCCCCTCCTAAAGGACACCAGCAGTATGATCTCAGAACAGCTCCCCTCCTAAAAGGACACCAGCAGTATGGTCTCAGAACAGCTCCCCTCCTAAAGGACACCAGCAGTATGGTCTCAGAACAGCTCCTCCTAAAGGACACCAGCAGTATGATCTCAGAACAGCTCCCCTCCTAAAGGACACCAGCAGTATGATCTCAGAACAGCTCCCCTCCTAAAGGACACCAGCAGTATGATCTCAGAACAGCTCCCCTCCTAAAGGACACCAGCAGTATGATCTCAGAACAGCTCCCCTCCTAAAGGACAAGCAGTATGATCTCAGAACACCAGCAGTATGATCTCAGAACAGCCTCCCTCCTAAGGACACCAGCAGTATGATCTCAGAACAGCACCCCTCCTAAAGGACACCAGCAGTATGATCTCAGAACAGCTCCCCTCCTAAAGGACACCAGCAGTATGATCTCAGAACAGCACCCCTCCTAAAGGACACCAGCAGTATGATCTCAGAACAGCACCCCTCCTAAAGGACACCAGCAGTATGGTCTCAGAACAGCTCCCCTCCTAAAGGACACCAGCAGTATGATCTCAGAACAGCTCCCTCCTAAAGGACACCAGCAGTATGATCTCAGAACAGCTCCCCTCCTAAAGGACACCAGCAGTATGATCTCAGAACAGCTCCCCTCCTAAAGGACACCAGCAGTATGATCTCAGAACAGCTCCCTCCTAAAGGACACCAGCAGTATGATCTCAGAACAGCTCCCCTCCTAAAGGACACCAGCAGTATGATCTCAGAACAGCTCCTCCTAAAGGACACCAGCAGTATGACAGCTCCCTCCTAAAGGACACCAGCAGTATGATCTCAGAACAGCTCCCCTCCTAAAGGACACCAGCAGTATGATCTCAGAACAGCCCCTCCTAAAGGACACCAGCAGTATGATCTCAGAACAGCTCCCCTAAAGGACACCAGCAGTATGATCTCAGAACAGCTCCCCTCCTAAAGGACACCAGCAGTATGATCTCAGAACAGCTCCCCTCCTAAAGGACACCAGCAGTATGATCTCAGAACAGCTCCCCTCCTAAAGGACACCAGCAGTATGATCTCAGAACAGCTCCCCTCCTAAAGGACACCAGCAGTATGGCTCCTCTAAAGGACACCAGCAGATCTCAGAACCCTCCTAAAGGACACCAGCAGTATGATCTCAGAACAGCTCCTCCTAAAGGACACCAGCAGTATGATCTCAGAACAGCCCCTCCCTAAAGGACACCAGCAGTATGATCTCAGAACAGCTCCCTCCCTAAAGGAAAGGACACCAGCAGTATGATCTCAGAACAGCTCCCCTCCTAAAGGACACCAGCAGTATGATCTCAGAACAGCTCCCCTCCTAAAGGACACCAGCAGTATGATCTCAGAACAGCTCCCTCCTAAAGGACACCAGCAGTATGATCCAGAACAGCTCCTAAAGGACACCAGCAGTATGATCTCAGAACAGCTCCCCCTCCCTAAAGGACACCAGCAGTATGATCTCAGAACAGCTCCCCTCCTAAAGGACACCAGCAGTATGATCTCAGAACAGCTCCCTCCTAAAGGACACCAGCAGTATGATCTCAGAACAGCTCCCCTCCTAAAGGACACCAGCAGTATCAGATCTCTAAAAGGAACAGTAGATCTCAGAACAGCCCTCCTAAAGGACACCAGCAGTATGATCTCAGAACAGCTCCCCTCCTAAAGGACACCAGCAGTATGATCTCAGAACAGCTCCCCTCCTAAAGGACACCAGCAGTATGATCTCAGAACAGCTCCCCTCCTAAAGGACACCAGCAGTATGATCTCAGAACAGCTCCCCTCCTAAAGGACACCAGCAGTATGATCTCAGACACCAGCTCTCAGAACCTCCCCTAAAGGACACCAGCAGTATGATCTCAGAACAGCTCCCCTCCTAAAGGACACCAGCAGTATGATATCAGAACAGCTCCTCCTAAAGGACACCAGCAGTATGATCTCAGAACCCCTCCTAAAGGACACCAGCAGTATGATCTCAGAACAGCTCCCCTCCTAAAGGACACCAGCAGTATGATCTCAGAACAGCTCCTCCTAAAGGACACCAGCAGTATGATCTCAGAACAGCTCCCCCTCCTAAAGGACACCAGCAGTATGATCTCAGAACAGCTCCCCTCCTAAAGGACACCAGCAGTATGATCTCAGAACAGCTCCCTAAAGGACACCAGCAGTATGATCTCAGAACAGCTCCTCCTAAAGGACACCAGCAGTATGATCTCAGAACAGCTCCTCCTAAAGGACACCAGCAGTATGATCTCAGAACAGCTCCTCCTAAAGGACACCAGCAGTATGATCTCAGAACAGCTCCCCTCCTAAAGGACACCAGCAGTATGATCTCAGAACAGCTCCCCTCCTAAAGGACACCAGCAGTATGGTCTCAGAACAGCTCCCCTCCTAAAGGACACCAGCAGTATGATCTCAGAACAGCTCCCCTCCTAAAGGACACCAGCAGTATGGTCTCAGAACAGCTCCCCTCCTAAAGGACACCAGCAGTATGATCTCAGAACAGCTCCCCTCCTAAAGGACACCAGCAGTATGATCTCAGAACAGCTCCCTCCTAAAGGACACCAGCAGTATGATCTCAGAACAGCTCCCCTCCTAAAGGACACCAGCAGTATGATCTCAGAACAGCTCCCCTCCTAAAGGACACCAGCAGTATGATCTCAGAACAGCTCCCCTCCTAAAGGACACCAGCAGTATGACCTCAGAACAGCTCCCCTCCTAAAGGACACCAGCAGTGATGACCTCCAGACAACAGCTCAGAACAGCCCTCCTAAAGGACACCAGCAGTATGACCTCAGAACAGCTCCCCTCCTAAAGGACACCAGCAGTATGACCTCAGAACAGCTCCCCTCCTAAAGGACACCAGCAGTATGACCTCAGAACAGCTCCCCTCCTAAAGGACACCAGCAGTATGACCTCAGAACAGCTCCCTCCTCTCAGAACAGCTCCCTCCTAAAGGACACCAGCAGTATGATCTCAGAACAGCTCCCCTCCTAAAGGACACCAGCAGTATGATCTCAGAACAGCTCCCCTCCTAAAGGACACCAGCAGTATGATCTCAGAACAGCTCCCCTCCTAAAGGACACCAGCAGTATGATCTCAGAACAGCTCCCCTCCTAAAGGACACCAGCAGTATGGTCTCAGAATAGTTCCCCTCCTTTGTAAAGGACACCAGCAGTATGTCTCTATCATTGAATCTCTTGATCATCTCCCTGAGAATACCTTGTTAGTTACTTTTGATGTTGAGTCACTAATATTCCACACGAGGGCGGTATTGAAGCTATAGAACATTTTCTTCTGCAACGTGACCCTAATGAACTACCTTCCAGTGCATGCATTATAACATTGGCTGAAATAGTACTCACACACAACTACTTCATGTTTCTAAATGATTTCTTTATTCAGATGGAGGGTACTGCTATGGGATCCCCCATGGCTCCTAACTATGCTAATTTGTATGTGGGTTACACGGAGAAACAGTCTATTTTCAATCCTCTCAAAAATGTTTTCTTGCCTCACATCATTATGTGGAAACGTCATATTGATGATATTTTTGTTCTATGGAGGAGTGATGCCAAACAGCTCCAGGCGTTCCATGCTTTTCTTCACTCCTGTTCTGAGCATCTGAGATTTACTCTGCATTCCGATACACGTCGAATCAGTTTTCTTGGTCTTCTGATCTTGTGTGAAGATAATGTTCTATACACTGATCTTTACAGGAAGCCACTGATCTTTACAGGAAACCTACTGATCGTAACAGTTTGTTGAGGGCTGATAGTTGTCACCCACTTCCCTTGAAAAACAGTTTGCCCTACAGCCAATTCTGTCGAATCAAAAGAATTAGCAAAAAACAATCAGATTTCGACAAATATTGCTGAGACAAAAAGGAAGTTCAAGGAGAGGGGCTACAAGAATGATCCGATATTGCCATTGAGAAAATTCAAAACAAAACATTACCTTTTTCAGGTCAGGTCAGGTCAGGTCAGGTCAGTCTCGCAAAAAAGACGCATTCTTGTGTTCTAACTACCCGCTATTCAAAGTGCTCTGAACAAATTAAGGGAATTGTTCACAAACATTGGCACATCCTAAAATCCGATGATAGTCTCGGTAATGTGTTTTCGGACCTTCCCTTGGTCGTATTCTCACGCGGCAGAAATCTCAGAGACCAATTGGTACACTCTGATTTACCACCCCAAGATATTCCTGAACAACGTCTATTTGTTCCCCTACTGGATGGAAATTACACATGTAACGGCTGTGCTCAATGCAATGGCATTAATTAATGCAGATCCTTCAAACACCCACAAACAGGGAAATCGATCCCAATCAAAGGTGTTATTACGTGCTCCACTAAAGGCAGTTATTTATCTTATAACTTGTGCTTGTGGTAAAAATGATGTGGGTAAAACAAAGCGCAAATTAAAAGTTTGCATCTCAGAGCATCGTAGCACCATTAGGTGTAAAAACTTGACTTACCCAGTTGCGGCCCACTTCTTGGAGGCAGGCCACTCGATTTCGTCTCTGTGTTATATTGGCATTGAACATGTCACCCTCCCTAGGAGAGGGGTTGACCTTTGATCATTTATTGTTAAAACGAGAGGCTGCCTGGATCTTTAATGTAAAGACCCTTGTTCCCTTCGGTCTCAACGTAGACTTTGATCTGAAGACATTCTTGTGATTATTGTAACTTTGCCATTGTAATTGTTTGTAAACTTGTGTAGTCGAAAATTAATTTATGATCGTAGGCTATCCATGTGTTGTTTGTATGCTGTTCTTTGTATGCCATTTTAATATTTGATAATTAACCAATGATATTAGGCCACTCATGGCCATGATCTGAGCTCCTAGAGTGTGCAGCTCTTTTATTTTCAAGTTTTCTACTCCGCTAGCCAGCACCTCGTCTAAACAGGTGTGCGTTTCTTTTTCTTCTAACTGCATTGATATGTCTATAATTGATCATAGTCCAGACTCATATAGATATGTCTATAATTGATTATAGTCCAGACTTGTTATAGATATGTCTTAATTGATCATAGTCCAGACTCATATAGATATGTCTATAATTGATTATAGTCCAGACTCATATAGATATGTCTAAATTGATCATAGTCCAGACTCATATAGATATGTCTAAATTGATCATAGTCCAGACTCATATAGATATGTCTATAATTGATCATAGTCCAGACTCATATAGATATGTCTAAATTGATCATAGTCCAGACTTGTTATAGATATGTCTTAATTGATCATAGTCCAGACTCATATAGATATGTCTTAATTGATCATAGTCCAGACTCATATAGATATGTCTAAATTGATCATAGTCCAGACTCATATAGATATGTCTTAATTGATCATAGTCCAGACTCATATAGATATGTCTAAATTGATCATAGTCCAGACTCATATAGATATGTCTTAATTGATCATAGTCCAGACTCATATAGATATGTCTAAATTGATCATAGTCCAGACTCATATAGATATGTCTAAATTGATCATAGTCCAGACTCATATAGATATGTCTTAATTGATCATAGTCCAGACTCATATAGATATGTCTAAATTGATCATAGTCCAGACTCATATAGATATGTCTTAATTGATCATAGTCCAGACTTGTTATAGATATGTCTTAATTGATCATAGTCCAGACTCATATAGATATGTCTTAATTGATCATAGTCCAGACTCATATAGATATGTCTAAATTGATCATAGTCCAGACTCATATAGATATGTCTTAATTGATCATAGTCCAGACTCATATAGATATGTCTATAATTGATCATAGTCCAGACTCATCATAGATGTGTCTTAATTGATCATAGTCCAGACTTGTTATAGATATGTCTTAATTGATCATAGTCCAGACTTGTTATAGATATGTCTTAATTGATCATAGTCCAGACTTGTTAGTTTAGTTTAGTTTAGTTTATTTTATTTTTACAGGGACAGTGCACATTAATCAACGTTTCAGTAAAAGTGCCGGTTTTAGCCAGCCGGCTAATTTTCAACCGCAGTCCCTGGGCAGGTTATTAAAAACAATTACAATATAGACAATAGCACCATAGAACAAGCAAGACATAGCAACATAGGACAAGCAAGACATAGCATACAGACAGAGCAACATAGAACAAAAAACAGCAAGACAAAAATTCATAAAAGCAACAAAGTGTTTCCACACCTCACAAGCTACAGACAACAGACAACATGGAAAGCGGCAACACACAGCTAGGGACCATGTTCACAAATCTGATTGACCTTTAGCCAGGTCTTCAAGCATTTTGTGAAAGTGTGATATGTGGTGCAGTTATGTGTGTCTGATGGCAGTGTATTCCAGACATGGGAAGCTCTCACAGAGAATGCAGATTTACTAAAGGTGCTTTTCCTTAGGGGAACTATACAGTCACCTCTCATGGCAGACCTTGTGGATCTGCTGCCATATGTCTGGGTTTTCTGTTTAACAAAAATATTGAGTGGAGGGGGAGGAGCCAGGCCATTAAGGATCTTGTTATAGATATGTCTTAATTGATCATAGTCCAGACTTGTTATAGATATGTCTATAATTGATCATAGTCCAGACTTGTTATAGATATGTCTATAATTGATCATAGTCCAGACTTGTTATAGATATGTCTATAATTGATCATAGTCCAGACTTGTTATAGATATGTCTATAATTGATCATAGTCCAGACTTGTTATAGATATGTCTATAATTGATCATAGTCCAGACTCATTTTAGATGCAAATACCATGCAGTTGCACCAGGTGAATTTAAAGCAAACATATTTTTTTTTTACAGGTCTTCTGTTTCCCAACATTTATTGATACATTATTTTCCCATCATGAAAATGTATCCCCATTCCCCAATCAAATACCTTCATCAATACCACATAAAAAAAACAAGACAAATACAGATTGTTTTACTCCAATCTGGCAACCCTCTGATAATCTGACATGGCAGCAGTATCCCAAAGTATTTAGTGAGAACAAACATAGAAAACAGTAATGGCATTAATAAAAAAAAAATAATAAAATAAGGCTATTATTATATTATAATTATTTTGGTGACAACCTGGTTGATTAACAATATTGGGTTGTTAACACGTTTGTTTTTTTATATAAATAAATGTTGGCCACAAAGAAAAAGGCAGTGTAGAACTCCATTGCCCATCATGCATTGCTCCAATAACTTTAAAAAGATTGTTCAGAAGTTTGACCCCGAAAAATGTATTTTCCTATGAATGAAGTCGCACAAAAATGTGTTTTATTTTCTGCTGAAATACTTTTTGTACATATTTGCACGAATTGAATGTGAGATTATGTTGCGGCTAGACAGTATAAGAAAACATTGTCCAAAAATAGGAGTCCAGTATAGCAGTGTGTGTGTGTTTATGTGTGTGTGTATGTGTGTGTGCATATGTGTGCATATGTGTGTGTGTGTGTGTGTGTGTGTGTGTATGTATGTATGTGTGTGTATATGTGTATGTATGTGTGTGTATATGTGTACATGTGTGTGTGTGTGTGTGCGCGTGTGTGTGCGTGTGTGCGTGCGTGCGTGTGTGTGTGTGTGCGTGCGTGCGCGTGTGTGTGTGCGTGCGCGTGTGTGTGTGCGTGTGCGTGAGACTACAATTGCCTCCAATGGACCAAATTAATTTACCACTTTGGATGGGCAGGATTGAGGTACAGTGGGCCTAGGCAGCGGCGATTTTAGCATGTAAATCTTAGTGGGGCAAACAAAACCAAAACATGTTTGACGCATGCTAGCAAAACCACTATACAACACAACACTAAACAATACATTCATTGCATTATAACGGTGACAATCAGTGCCCACAAACTGTTAGGGCCTACATTTTTTATTTAACTAGGCAAGTCAGTTTAGAACAAATTCTAATTTACAATGATGGCCTGGCAAAAGGAAAAAAGCGGGGACAGGGGTTGAAACATAAAACATTTAAATATAGGACAAAACACACATTACGACAAGAGAGACACCACTTCAACTACATAAAGAGAGACCTAAGACAACAACATAACATAACATGGCAGCAAAACATGACAACACAGCACAGTAGCAACACAACATGACAGCAGCACAAAACATGGTACAAACATTATTGGGCACAGACAACAGGACAAAGGGCAAGAAGGTAGTGTCATGAATCTCCTGTGAAGATCTGAAGGATCAGGTGACAGTGGGTCCGCTCTACAGCGCCCTCTCTCTCCCAGAAGGGGAAAGGGGTGAAGTTGGCTATTTTATGAGGGTCGTAAATACCTTCAGGAACTCTCTCTCCCACACAACTAAAGGGAAGTTAAAAATCAATGTGATTTTCTGGATTTTTGTTTTAGATTCCGTCTCTCACAGTTGAAGTGTACCTATGATAAAAATGACAGACCTCTACATGCTTTGTAAGTAGGAAAACCTGCAAAATCGGCAGTGTATCAAATACTTGTTCTCCACACTGTATGTAAAATAGTCTAGGAAACTAGACCAAAGACGGAAACGACCGGGTGGTACTCTGAAAGATCCATTCTTAAGAACATTTCCCTATCAAATGACCATTGGTCTGTCTGACGTAACCATTATAACAGACACTCTGAGAAATTTGAGAAGCTCCAGCTACAAAAGACATTGTGATTTCTGGTGAACACAAGCAGAGACTTCTGATGAATTACTCTCCACAGACGGACCGGCGATTTCAACAGAGAGACAAAGTCATACAAGCGTAAATATGTGTTGCATTTCTAAATCCGAATGAGCGGTTGTTAGGGTGCAAAATATCCATATTTACGATGGGCGTATTTTCCACATGTATGTACAATAAGCCCACTTTATGTCTCTCCCACTGTCTTTCCCACTCCTTGATCTGTCCCCACCCCTTTCCATTGTCTACCAGGCCGTCATATCGGGTTAGTCCACTAGGGACTTTTCATTGCTTTGTGTAGTAATGAATATGTAAGGTATCCTGTTTGTGAGTTTATGTAATTCTGTGTGATTATTTAATTAGTTAGTAAATAAACAATTAACCTGTCTGGGAACGGGTTTCCGCTAGTGCCAACAACCAATGAAATTGCAGGGCGCCAAATTCAAATCAACAGAAATCTCATAATTAAAATGTAAGTATTAGACACCATTTTATAGATAAACTTCTCGTTAATCCAACCACAGTGTCCGATTTCAAAAAGGCTTTTTGGCGAAAGCACAACATATCATTATGTTAGGTCAGCACCTTTTCACAGAAAGCATACAGCCATTTTCCAACCAAAGAGAGGAGTCACAAAAAGCAGAAAAGAGATCCAAATTAATCACTAACCTTTGATATTCTTCATCAGATGACACTTCTGGGACAACATGTTACACAATACTTGTATATTTTGTTCGATCAAGTTCATATTTATATCCAAAAACCTGTTTACATTTGGTTTTGCCTCCAAAACATCCCGTGAATTTGCACAGAGCCACAACAATTTACAGAAATACTCATCATAAATGTTGATGAAAATACAAATGTTATACATGGAACTTTAGATAAACTTCTCCCTAATGTAACCGCTGTGTCAGATTTTTTTTAAACGTTACGGAAAAAGCAAATAATCTGAGTACAGTGATCAGAGACCAAAACAACCCAAAAAGATATCCGCCATTTTGTGTGGTCAACAGAAGTCAGAAATAGCATTATAAATATTCACTTACCTTTGATGATTTTCATCAGAATGCACTTCCAGGAATCCCAGTTCCACAATAAATGTTTGTTTTGTTTGATAATGTCCATCATTTATGTCCAAATACCTCCTTTTGTTAGTGCGTTTGGTAAACAAATGTTACCGAATTCCTAGCTGCAGACTAGTAATTCATATCAAAGACTTGTTCTTATTCTGTCGGCATCGGTAGTCTAAGAGTTTAACCATGTGGCATGGTTAAAAGATTCAGCAATCGTGTCAAACCTTGGTCCTCTCGTTATCGAGGTAAGCTGGTCTGCAACCTTTGTCTTCTCGTGATTGAGAGAAAACATGGTCTGGTGATAGAAAACCAGAGTGGGGGTTTTATTCGGAAGGGCAGAAAAGGGCATGTTCCAGGATGCCCGACCCTAACTGTGCTCATGGGCGGTCCTCTGATTTAGTTAAACTCCAAAGGGAATTGGAGTTTCCTTCATTAAACAGTCCAAAATCACATTACACAATTTTACAAACAGTATCATCCTCACTCATTCATCTTATACAACAATTAGATGTAAACCTCATATCTGAGGCTATTATATAAACAGCGTTATGGTAATGTGGCCGCACCGTCTCCATTGAGTTTCACAAACTTACAAACGGACCAGTTCATAGCTGGATTCTTAACCGATCTTTTATACCTTCTCCGAAACATAAATGTTGTTCGGACCTCAAGTTCTGTGAGGGGGAAGAAATTCCTTTGTTCTCTATGAAACTTCACTCTGTCTCTATACTGTGTGGCCATGAGGCAGGATCTTCCCTACGAATTTACGACCTCTCTGACCACAGCAGCCTGGTTGTAGGAGGCAGAGAGAGGGGGATGGTGCTCGCTGTACCCAAAGAGGGCTATGCCATGACAGCAATGAGTTGAAAAACTACAAACCTCAGATTTCCCACTTCCTGGTTGGACTTTTCTCAGGTTTTCGCCTGCCATATGAGTTCTGTTATACCCACAGACATCATTCAAACAGTTTTAGAAACGTCAGAGGGTTTTCTATCCAATACTACTAATGATATGCATATATTAGCATCTGGGACTGAGTAGCAGGCAGTTTACTCTGGGCACGCTTTTCACCCAAAAGTGAAAATGCTGCCCCCTAGCCCAAACAGGTTAAGCCAATTTGTATATTGCTGATTCATCATTTATGCTACGGTTCATGCAGATATCCAAGAGTTTTGTAACATTCAGAATGTGACTGATAGAAGGTAACAATTAATTAATGACTAATGACAGAAATGTAAGAGATCTTTATATCTTTAAGAGTTCATTCAGAGAATGGTAACTCGTGTACTCAATTAATTGATATATGATTAATTTTATTGCGTAATAATTAAATGTAGTTAATTGATTTGATAAAATAATCGTAATCGTATTAATGGTAACAAAGACACGACAGTAGAGACAACAATACATCACGCGAAGCAGCCACAACTGTCAGTAAGAGTGTCCATGATTGAGTCTTTGAATGAAGAGATGGAGATTAAAACTGTCCAGTTTGAGTGTTTGTTGCAGCTCGTTCTAGTTGCTAGCTGCAGCGAACTGAAAAGAGGAGCGACCCAGGGATGTGTGTGCTTTGGGGACCTTTAACAGAATGTGACTGGCAGAACGGGTGTTGTATGTGGAGGATGAGGGCTGCAGTAGATATCTCAGAAAGGGGGGAGTGAGGCCTAAGAGGGTTTTATAAATAAGCATCAACCAGTGGGTCTTGCGACAGGTAAACAGAGATGACCAGTTTAGAGAGGAGTATAGAGTGCAGTGATGTGTCCTATAAGGAGCATTGGTGGCAAATCTGATGGCCGAATGGTAAAGAACATCTAGTCACTCGAGAGCACCCTTACGTGCCGATCTATAAATTACGTCTCCGTAATCGAGCGTGGGTGGGATTGTCATTTGAATCAGGGTTAGTTTGGTAGCTGTGGTAAAAGAGGAGTGATTACGATAGAGGAAATCAAGTCTAAATGTAACCTTAGCATGCAGATTTGATATGTGCTGAGAGAAGGACAGTGTACCGTCTAGCCATACTCCCAAGTACTTGTATGAGGTGACTACCTCAAGCTCTAAACCCTCAGAGGTAGTAATTACACCGGTGGGGAGAGGGGCATTCTTCTTACCAAACCACATTACCTTTGTTTTGGAGGTGTTCAGAACAAGGTTAAGGGCAGAGAAATCTTGTTGGACACTAAGAAAGCTTTGTTGTAGAGCATTTAACACAATATCTGGGGAGGGGCCAGCTGAGTATAAATGGATGAGAGAGCTTCCTACTGCCTGAGCTATGTTGTTGATGTAAATTGAGAAGAGCATGGGGCCTAGGATCGAGCCTTGGGGTACTCCCTTGGTGACTGGCAGTGGCTGAGACAGCAGATTTTCTGACTTTCTACATTGCACTCGTTGAGACAAGTATTTAGCAAACCAGGCCAAAGACCCCTCAGAGACACCAATACTCCTTAGCCGGCACACAAGAATGGAATAGTCTACCGTATCAAAAGCTTTGGCCAAGTCAATAAAAATAGCAGCACAATATTGCTGAGAATCAAGGGCAATGTTGCAGTGACACATCCATAACCTGAGCGGAAACCAGATCGCATACCAGAGAGAATAGTATAGACATCAAGAAAGCCAGTCAGTTGATTATTGACAAGTTTGATGCTGTCTATATTTCTGGGAATCTTCACAACACTGTCCTATCAAAAGTCTGCAGGTGAAATCTGTGATGACTCCGTCTCTAAACATTGTGACTTTATCATTGACATGGAACTTAAATTGTATTATATTTGACCAGTGCTTGATTTGTGTTGTATTTGATGTGTGTAAGTAATGAAGCTCATATCTGGGATTGTAAATCTGCACCAGAGGAGAAACAGCCTAATTGCAGCCAGGCGTATAACGTGTCAACCTATACAGTAGGACCTGGGCTATGTAATGTGTTAATCTATACAGTAGGACCTGGGTTATGTAATGTGTTAATCTATACAGTAGGACCTGGGTTATGTAATGTGTTAATCTATACAGTAGGACCTGGGCTATGTAATGTGTTAATCTATACAGTAGGACCTGGGCTATGTAATGTGTTAATCTATACAGTAGGATCTGGGTTATGTAATGTGTTAATCTATACAGTAGGATCTGGGTTATGTAATGTGTTAATCTATACAGTAGGACCTGGGTTATGTAATGTGTTAATCTATACAGTAGGATCTGGGTTATGTAATGTGTTAATCTATACAGTAGGATCTGGGTTATGTAATGAGTTAACCTATACAGTAGGACCTGGGTTATGTAATGTGTTAATCTATACAGTAGGATCTGGGTTATGTAATGTGTTAATCTATACAGTAGGACCTGGGTTATGTAATGTGTTAATCTATACAGTAGGACCTGGGCTATGTAATGAGTTAATCTATACAGTAGGACCTGGGTTATGTAATGAGTTAACCTATACAGTAGGACCTGGGCTATGTAATGAGTTAATCTATACAGTAGGACCTGGGCTATGTAATGTGTTAATCTATACAGTAGGACCTGGGCTATGTAATGTGTTAATCTATACAGTAGGACCTGGGCTATGTAATGTGTTAATCTATACAGTAGGACCTGGGCTATGTAATGTGTTAATCTATACAGTAGGTCCTGGGCTATGTAATGGGCTATGTAATGTGTTAATCTATACAGTAGGTCCTGGGCTATGTAATGGGTTATGTAATATGTTAATCTATACAGTAGGTCCTGGGCTATGTAATGGGCTATGTAATGTGTTAATCTATACAGTAGGTCCTGGGCTATGTAATGGGTTATGTAATATGTTAATCTATACAGTAGGTCCTGGGCTATGTAATGGGCTATGTAATGTGTTAATCTATACAGTAGGTCCTGGGCTATGTAATGGGTTATGTAATGTGTTAATCTATACAGTAGGTCCTGGGCTATGTAATGGGCTATGTAATGTGTTAATCTATACAGTAGGTCCTGGGCTATGTAATGGGCTATGTAATGTGTTAATCTATACAGTAGGTCCTGGGCTATGTAATGTGTCAACCTATACAGTAGGACCTGGGTTATGTAATGAGTTAATCTATACAGTAGGACCTGGGCTATGTAATGTGTTAATCTATACAGTAGGACCTGGGCTATGTAATGTGTTAATCTATACAGTAGGACCTGGGCTATGTAATGTGTTAATCTATACAGTAGGACCTGGGTTATGTAATGTGTTAATCTATACAGTAGGACCTGGGCTATGTAATGTGTTAATCTATACAGTAGGACCTGGGTTATGTAATGAGTTAATCTATACAGTAGGACCTGGGTTATGTAATGTGTTAATCTATACAGTAGGACCTGGGTTATGTAATGTGTTAATCTATACAGTATACAGTAGGACCTGGGTTATGTAATGTGTTAATCTATACAGTATACAGTAGGACCTGGGTTATGTAATGTGTTAATCTATACAGTAGGACCTGGGTTATGTAATGTGTTAATCTATACAGTAGGACCTGGGCTATGTAATGTGTTAATCTATACAGTAGGACCTGGGTTATGTAATGAGTTAATCTATACAGTAGGACCTGGGTTATGTAATGTGTTAATCTATACAGTATACAGTAGGACCTGGGTTATGTAATGTGTTAATCTATACAGTAGGACCTGGGTTATGTAATGTGTTAATCTATACAGTAGGACCTGGGCTATGTAATGTGTTAATCTATACAGTAGGACCTGGGCTATGTAATGTGTTAATCTATACAGTAGAACCTGGGTTATGTAATGTGTTAATCTATAGAGTAGGACCTGGGCTATGTAATGTGTTAATCTATACAGTAGGACCTGGGCTATGTAATGTGTTAATCTATACAGTATGATCTGGGTTGGAGCGAGCGGTCGCATCCGCACTCGGTCCGCAGGTAGTATTACATTTCATTACATTTCATTATAGTACAACGGTTTGATTTGTCTAATCTTAGCAATTTCTTCTTAGCTAGCTACATAGCCGTCTTTGTTTCATAGATAATTGCGTAATTATCGTATTTCGTCGTCCTAACGCAGTCTACACTGCTATCTGCCCTGCAGCTAGCCAGCTAGCTAACGTCCACCGTCTACCGATTAGCAGCACAACTATTACACTCAACTGAACGACTTGATTAGTGTAGTGTTAGCTAGCTACATAGTTGTCTTTGCTGTCTTCGTATCCAAGATAATTGTGTAGTTTAGAGTGTGTAGTTTTAGAGTGATTATCTTAATTTACCGAGGTTAGCTAGCCAGCTATTTGTCGTCCTTAACGTAGGAGACACTGCTAGCTAGCCAACAGCTAGCCAACGTCTACCGAACAGAACTTTCGCACTCAACTTGGTCGCATTTGACTGCTCCACAGGTAGTATCACATTTTTCATTTCATTTCATTACAGTACAACGGCTTGATTTGTTTGATCGTAGCTAGCTACATAGCTAGCTACATAGCCGTCTTTGTATCAAAGATAATTGTGTAGTCTAGAGCGATTTCCTAGGTTAGCTAGCCAGCTATTGTCGTTCTTTTAACGCAACGTAACGTAATCAACACTGCTAGCTAGCCAGCTAGCCCCCGAATAGCAGCACAGTAGAAACTATTACACTCAACGGAACGACTTGATTAGTGTAGTGTCAACAACGCAGCCACTGCCAGCTAGCCTACATAGTCAACAACGCAGCCTCTGCCAGCTAGCCTACTTCAGCAGTACTGTATCATTTTAATAATTTTAGTCAATAAGATTCTTGCTCCGTAAGCTTAACTTTCTGAACACTCGAGACGTGTAGTCCACTTGTCATTCCAATCTCCTTTGCATTAGCGTAGCCTCTTGTGTAGCCTGTCAACTATGTGTCTGTCTATCCCTGTTCTCTCCTCTCTGCACAGACCATACAAACGCTCCACACCGCGTGGCCGCGGCCATCCTAATCTGGTGGTCCCAGCGCGCACGACCCACGTGGAGTTCCAGGTCTCCGGTAGCCTCTGGAACTGCTGATCTGCGGCCAACAAGGCAGAGTTCATCTCAGCCTATGCCTCCCTCCAGTCCCTCGACTTCTTGGCACTGACGGAAACATGGATCACCACAGACAACACTGCTACTCCTACTGCTCTCTCTTCGTCCGCCCACGTGTTCTCGCACACCCCGAGAGCTTCTGGTCAGCGGGGTGGTGGCACCGGGATCCTCATCTCTCCCAAGTGGTCATTCTCTCTTTCTCCCCTTACCCATCTGTCTATCGCCTCCTTTGAATTCCATGCTGTCACAGTTACCAGCCCTTTCAGCTTAACATCCTTATCATTTATCGCCCTCCAGGTTCCTCGGAGAGTTCATCAATGAGCTTGATGCCTTGATAAGCTCCTTTCCTGAGGACAGCTCACCTCTCACAGTTCTGGGCGACTTTAACCTCCCCACGTCTACCTTTGACTCATTCCTCTCTGCCTCCTTCTTTCCACTCCTCTCCTCTTTTGACCTCACCCTCTCACCTTCCCCCTACTCACAAGGCAGGAAATACTCGACCTCATCTTTACTAGATGCTGTTCTTCCACTAACCTCATTGCAACTCCCCTCCAAGTCTCCGACCACTACCTTGTATCCTTTTCCCTCTCGCTCTCATCCAACACTTCCCACACTGCCCCTACTCGGATGGTATCGCGCCGTCCCAACCTTCGCTCTCTCTCCCCCGCTACTCTCTCCTCTTCCATCCTATCATCTCTTCCCTCTGCTCAAACCTTCTCCAACCTATCTCCTGATTCTGCCTCCTCAACCCTCCTCTCCTCCCTTTCTGCATCCTTTGACTCTCTATGTCCCCTATCCTCCAGGCCGGCTCGGTCCTCCCCTCCCGCTCCGTGGCTCGACGACTCATTGCGAGCTCACAGAACAGGGCTCCGGGCAGCCAACGGAAATGGAGGAAAACTCGCCTCCCCTGTGGACCTGGCATCCTTTCACTCCCTCCTCTCTACATTTTCCTCTTCTGTCGCTGCTGCTAATTCACTTTCTACCACTCTAAATTCCAAGCATCTGCCTCTAACCCTAGGAAGCTCTTTGCCACCTTCTCCTCCCTCCTGAATCCTCCTCCCCCTCCTCCCTCTCTGCAGATGACTTCGTCAACCATTTTGAAAAGAAGGTCGACGACATCCGATCCTCGTTTGCTAAGTCAAACGACACATCTGGTTCTGCTCACACTGCCCTACCCTGTGCTCTGACCTCTTTCTCCCCTCTCTCTCCAGATGAAATCTCGCGTCTTGTGACGGCCGGCCGCCCAACAACCTGCCCGCTTGACCCTATCCCCTCCTCTCTTCTCCAGACCATTTCCGGAGACCTTCTCCCTCACCTCACCTCGCTCATCAACTCATCCCTGACCGCTAAACGTCCCTTCCGTCTTCAAGAGAGCGAGAGTTGCACCCCTTCTGAAAAAACCTACACTCGATCCCTCCGATGTCAACAACTACAGACCAGTATCCCTTCTTTCTTTTCTCTCCAAAACTCTTGAACGTGCCGTCCTTGGCCAGCTCTCCCGCTATCTCTCTCAGAATGACCTTCTTGATCCATATCAGTCAGGTTTCAAGACTAGTCATTCAACTGAGACTGCTCTTCTCTGTATCACGGAGGCGCTCCGCACTGCTAAAGCTAACTCTCTCTCCTCTGCTCTCATCCTTCTAGACCTATCGGCTGCCTTCGATACTGTGAACCATCAGATCCTCCTCTCCACCCTCTCCGAGTTGGGCATCTCCGGATTGCGGCCCACGCTGGATTGCGTCCTACCTGACAGGTCGCTCCTACCAGGTGGCGTGGCGAGAATCCGTCTCCACACCACGTGCTCTCACCACTGGTGTCCCCAGGGCTCTGTTCTAGGCCCTCTCCTATTCTCGCTATACACCAAGTCACTTGGCTCTGTCATAACCTCACATGGTCTCTCCTATCATTGCTATGCAGACGACACACAATTAATCTTCTCCTTTCCCCCTTCTGATGACCAGGTGGCGAATCGCATCTCTGCATGTCTGGCAGACATATCAGTGTGGATGACGGATCACCACCTCAAGCTGAACCTTGGCAAGACGGAGCTGCTCTTCCTCCGGGGGAAGGACTGCCCGTTCCATGATCTCGCCATCACGGTTGACAACTCCATTGTGTCCTCCTCCCAGAGCGCTAAGAACCTTGGTGTGATCCTGGACAACACCCTGTCGTTCTCAACTAACATCAAGGCGGTGGCCCGTTCCTGTAGGTTCATGCTCTACAACATCCGCAGAGTACGACCCTGCCTCACACAGGAAGCGGCGCAGGTCCTAATCCAGGCACTTGTCATCTCCCGTCTGGATTACTGCAACTCGCTGTTGGCTGGGCTCCCTGCCTGTGCCATTAAACCCCTACAACTCATCCAGAATGCCGCAGCCCGTCTGGTGTTCAACCTTCCCAAGTTCTCTCACGTCACCCCGCTCCTCCGCTCTCTCCACTGGCTTCCAGTTGAAGCTCGCATCCGCTACAAGACCATGGTGCTTGCCTACGTAGCTGTGAGGGGAACGGCACCTCAGTATCTCCAGGCTCTGATCAGGCCCTACACCCAAACAAGGGCACTGCGTTCATCCACCTCTGGCCTGCTCGCCTCCCTACCACTGAGGAAGTACAGTTCCCGCTCAGCCCAGTCAAAACTGTTCGCTGCTCTGGCCCCCCAATGGTGGAACAAACTCCCTCACGACGCCAGGACAGCGGAGTCAATCACCACCTTCCGGAGACACCTGAAACCCCACCTCTTTAAGGAATACCTAGGATAGGATAAAGTAATCCCTCTCACCCCCCTTAAAAGATTTAGATGCACTACTGTTCCACTGGATGTCATAAGGTGAATGCACCAATTTGTAAGTCGCTCTGGATAAGAGCGTCTGCTAAATGACTTAAATGTAATGTAAATGTATGTAATGAGTTCATCTATACAGTAGGTCCTGGGCTATGTAATGTGTTAATCTATACAGTAGGACCTGGGTTATGTAATGTGTTAATCTATACAGTAGGACCTGGGTTATGTAATGTGTTAATCTATACAGTAGGACCTGGGCTATGTAATGTGTTAATCTATACAGTAGGACCTGGGCTATGTAATGAGTTAATCTATACAGTAGGACCTGGGCTATGTAATGAGTTAATCTATACAGTAGGACCTGGGTTATGTAATGTGTTAATCTATACAGTAGGACCTGGGCTATGTAATGTGTTAATCTATACAGTAGGACCTGGGCTATGTAATGTGTTAATCTATACAGTAGGACCTGGGCTATGTAATGTGTTAATCTATACAGTAGGACCTGGGCTATGTAATGTGTCAACCTATACAGTAGGACCTGGGTTATGTAATGAGTTAATCTATACAGTAGGACCTGGGCTATGTAATGAGTTAATCTATACAGTAGGACCTGGGTTATGAGGGCATTTCTCTGAGTCAGAAATTAATATGAAACAACAAAATATCTGAAATGCATGAATGTATCAACCTATACAGTAGGACCTGGGTTATATATATATATATATTATAAATATCTGAAATGCATGAATGTATCACTTTATATTGGTGATGTATTTTTAAAGGAGAACTTAGATGATGTGAAGTCTGATGTTTGGACGCCTGTTATTAAATAACTTGTTATTCAAACCAATCATGTTCTGTTCTCTTCTGGCTATGAAGCTTCATGACACATGTATGAATGGTGTTCAACTAAACAGCGAAGACAGGAGATAATAACATATAAGGATGTATCACTGTCTGTCTGTCTGTCTGTCTGCCTGCCTGCCTGTACTGTTTAGTGCTGACCGTCTGTCTGTCTGCCTGCCTGCCTGCCTGCCTGTCTGTCTGTCTGTCTGTCTGTCTGTCTGTCTGTCTGTCTGTCTGTCTGTCTGTCTGTCTGTCTGTCTGTCTGTCTGTCTGTCTGTCTGTCTGTCTGTCTGTCTGTCTGTCTGTCTGTCTGTCTGTCTGTCTGTCTGCCTGTCTTTGATTTTAAAGACGAGTCGTTTGGAGCATCGTCATCAGTAAGTCAGTAAACTGTGATAGGACAAAATATTTAATCAAAGTACTTACCACGGTTGCAGAATCTTATACATTTTTACAAACTTTCTATTGAAATTGGTTGTGGTAACTTCATTTATATATTTTTTTAGATATGAAAGCCAAGTATGTCTACTTAACCATCCTCCTATGTTATTAGTAAATACAAGGTAGTGTAAACATGGTCTTTTAACGATCCAATACATAATATGGTCTTGTCATAACTGGGTTTTAGTCCAGAGAGGCTATAAAAGGGATCAAGATCTCCAATGAGACTGAGATCCTGCATGGAGGAAACAAAGAGAAAACCGATGGAAAATGCTAACAGAGAACCGTCTTGGTTATGACTGTCTTGAGGGCGACAGCTGTTTCTAGAACCTGCTCAGGTGACTTCATGATTCATTCTTAGGAATGTGATCTATCGTGATTATTGTATTTTAGTTCTGTGATGAGAAGTACGGAAGCTATTTGAATTGAATAGACTGAAACCGGTTGGTTTAGGGTGGGGCATGATGACGGTGTGCAGGTGAACTCAACAGCAGAACACGAATGGTCTATTGTCCAACATCCACAGATAGACTATCCTAAAGTGTTACCCATGAAGGCTGTAGCTGTTAGCAACAAACAATGAGCCATTGTCTTACGTCAGATAGTTTGACCATTTCATCTACTCTGACATACTGTATTAACTTTATTTGATCAAAGATCAAGAGCATTTTAATTCCAACAGAACACAGACTATCCTCAACAGAACACAGACCATCCTCAACAGAACACAGACCATCCTCAACAGAACACAGACAAACCCCAACAGAACACAGACCATCCTCAACAGAACACAGACTATCCTCAACAGAACACAGACCATCCTCAACAGAACACAGACCATCCTCAACAGAACACAGACAAACCCCAACAGAACACAGACCATCCTCAACAGAACACAGACTATCCTCAACAGAACACAGACCATCCTCAACAGAACACAGACCATCCTCAACAGAACACAGACAAACCCCAACAGAACACAGACCATCCTCAACAGAACACAGACAAACCCCAACAGAACACAGACTATCCTCAACAGAACACAGACCATCCTCAACAGAACACAGACCATCCCCAACAGAACCCAGACCATCCCCAACAGAACACAGACCATCCCCAACAGAACCCAGACCATCCCCAACAGAACACAGACCATCCCCAACAGAACACAGACAAACACCAACAGAACACAGACCATCCTCATCAGAACACAGACCATCAGTAAAGAATACACGGGAGGAACTCAATTGCATTTCCTTGGTTCCTCGCATCCTCTCTCCTTGCCTCATTTTAAAAACCAATTGTATGAGTTTTTATTTATTTATTTAACTAGGCAAGTCAGTTAAGATCAAATTCTTATTTTACAATGACGGCCTACCCCAGCCAAACCCTCCCCTAACCAACAGAGCCAGCTGCATCCCACTGCTGGCTTGCCTCTGAAGCTAAGCAGGGTTGGTCCTGGTCATTCACTAGATGGGAGACCAGATGCTGCTGGAAGTGGTGTTGGAGGGCCATTAGGGGGAACTCTTTCCTCTGGTCTAAAAGAATATCTCAATTCCTTAGGGCAGTGATTGACTTGAAAGACGAGACATCTTTCAACCATATTTTGCTGGTATTTCTCTTCCTCAAACACCGAGACGATATCATCATCATAACCCTGAACCAGCTCCCTGGATTCTGTTGAATGGTTTTCCTTTAAGCTCATCCATTGGGTAAACACCTGGTTTAACCAGTACCTTTCCACAGGGTGTGTCTATTAATATTCATCATTGCGCATGTGTAAAAACGTACGTATGTATAAAAGCAATGATCACTGACACAACTTCGTCTTTCAGGTCTCAGATCAACCAACGCAGTAACACAGGTAGGTTACTAAACATTTACATAATACTTTGAATAGATCATTATCAAACAGACTCTACATTCTCACTGGCAGTAGGATTGTAATCGTAGGCTGAGGTTTCTATTATACAAATCCAATGAGATGGGAAAGGCAGAGGTTGGTCTGAGACAGCAGATTTTCTGACTTTCTACATTGCACTCGTTGAGAGAAGTATTTAGCAAACCAGGCCAAAGACCCCTCAGAGACACCAATACTCCTTAGCCGGCCCACGAGAATGGAATAGTCTACCGTATCAAAAGCTTTGGCCAAGTCAATAAAAATAGCAGCACAATATTGCTGAGGATCAAGGGCAATGGTGACATCATTGAGGACCTTTAATGTTGCAGTGACACATCCATAACCTGAGCGGAAACCAGATCGCATACCAGAGAGAATAGTATAGACATCAAGAAAGCCAGTCAGTTGATTATTGACAAGTTTGATGCTGTCTATATTTCTGGGAATCTTCACAACACTGTCCTATCAAAAGTCTGCAGGTGAAATCTGTGATGACTCCGTCTCTAAACATTGTGACTTATCATTGACATGGAACTTAAATTGTATTATATTTGACCAGTGCTTGATTTGTGTTGTATTTGATGTGTGTAAGTAATGAAGCTCATATCTGGGATTGTAAATCTGCACCAGAGGAGGAACACCCTAATTGCAGCTAGGCTTATAACGTGTCAACCTATACAGTAGGATCTGGGTTATGTAACGTGTCAACCTATACAGTAGGTCCAGGCTATGTAATGTGTTAATCTATACAGTAGGTCCTGGGTTATGTAATGTGTCAACCTATACAGTAGGACCTGGGCTATGTAATGTGTTAATCTATACAGTAGGTCCTGGGTTATGTAATGTGTTAATCTATACAGTAGGTCCTGGGCTATGTAATGTGTTAATCTATACAGTAGGACCTGGGCTATGTAATGTGTTAATCTATACAGTAGGTCCTGGGTTATGTAATGTGTTAATCTATACAGTAGGACCTGGGCTATGTAATGTGTTAATCTATACAGTAGGACCTGGGTTATGTAATGTGTTAATCTATACAGTAGGACCTGGGTTATGTAATGTGTTAATCTATACAGTAGGACCTGGGCTATGTAATGTGTTAATCTATACAGTAGGATCTGGGCTATGTAATGTGTTAATCTATACAGTAGGACCTGGGCTATGTAATGTGTTAATCTATACAGTAGGTCCTGGGCTATGTAATGGGCTATGTAATGTGTTAATCTATACAGTAGGACCTGGGCTATGTAATGTGTTAATCTATACAGTAAGACCTGGGTTATGTAATGAGTTAATCTATACAGTAGGACCTGGGCTATGTAATGTGTTAATCTATACAGTAGGACCTGGGCTATGTAATGTGTTAATCTATACAGTAAGACCTGGGCTATGTAATGAGTTAATCTATACAGTAGGACCTGGGTTATATATATATATATATATTATAAATATCTGAAATGCATGAATGTATCAACCTATACAGTAGGACCTGGGTTATATATATATACATTATAAATATCTGAAATGCATGAATGTATCAACCTATACAGTAGGACCTGGGTTATATATATATATATTATAAATATCTGAAATGCATGAATGTATCAACCTATACAGTAGGACCTGGGTTATATATATATACATTATAAATATCTGAAATGCATGAATGTATCACTTTATATTGGTGATGTATTTTTAAAAGAGAACTTAGATGATGTGAAGTCTGATGTTTGGACGCCTGTTATTAAATAACTGGTTATTCAAACCAATCATGTTCTGTTCTCTTCTGGCTATGAAGCTTCATGACACATGTATGAATGGTGTTCAACTAAACAGCGAAGACAGGAGATAATAACATATAAGGATGTCTGTCTGTCTGTCTGTCTGTCTGTCTGTCTGTCTGTCTGTCTGTCTGTCTGTCTGTCTGTACTGTCTGTCTGTCTGTCTGTCTGTCTGTCTGTCTGTCTGTCTGTCTGTACTGTCTGTCTGTCTGTCTGTCTGTCTGTCTGTCTGTCTGTCTGTCTGTCTGTCTGTCTGTCTGTCTGTCTGTCTGCCTGCCTGTCTGTCTGTCTGTCTGTACTGTTTAGTGCTGACCGTCTGTCTGTCTGTCTGCCTGCCTGCCTGTCTGTCTGTCTGTCTGTCTGTCTGTCTGTCTGTCTGCCTGTCTTTGATTTTAAAGACGAGTCGTTTGGAGCAGCGCCATCAGTAAGTCAGTAAACTGTGATAGGACAAAATATTTAATCAAAGTACTTACCACGGTTGCAGAATCTTATACATTTTTACAAACTTTCTATTGAAATTGGTTGTGGTAACTTCATTTATATATTTTTTTAGATATGAAAGCCAAGTATGTCTACTTCACCATCCTCCTATGTTATTAGTAAATACAAGGTAGTGTAAACATGGTCTTTTAACGATCCAATACATAATATGGTCTTGTCATAACTGGGTTTTAGTCCAGAGAGGCTATAAAAGGGATCAAGATCTCCAATGAGACTGAGATCCTGCATGGAGGAAACAAAGAGAAAACCGATGGAAAATGCTAACAGAGAACCGTCTTGGTTATGACTGTCTTGAGGGCGACAGCTGTTTCTAGAACCTGCTCAGGTGACTTCATGATTCATTCTTAGGAATGTGATCTATCGTGATTATTGTATTTTAGTTCTGTGATGAGAAGTACGGAAGCTATTTGAATTGAATAGACTGAAACCGGTTGGTTTAGGGTGGGGCATGATGACGGTGTGCAGGTGAACTCAACAGCAGAACACGAATGGTCTATTGTCCAACATCCACAGATAGACTATCCTAAAGTGTTACCCATGAAGGCTGTAGCTGTTAGCAACAAACAATGAGCCATTGTCTTACGTCAGATAGTTTGACCATTTCATCTACTCTGACATACTGTATTAACTTTATTTGATCAAAGATCAAGAGCATTTTAATTCCAACAGAACACAGACCATCCTCAACAGAACACAGACCATCCTCAACAGAACACAGACCATCCTCAACAGAACACAGACCATCCTCAACAGAACACAGACCATCCCCAACAGAACCCAGACCATCCTCAACAGAACACAGACCATCCTCAACAGAACACAGACCATCCTCAACAGAACACAGACAAACCCCAACAGAACACAGACCATCCCCAGAACACAGAACACAGACCATCCCCAACAGAACCCAGACCATCCCCAACAGAACACAGACCATCCCCAACCCAGAACACAGACAAACACCAACAGAACACAGACCATCCTCATCAGAACACAGACCATCAGTAAAGAATACACGGGAGGAACTCAATTGCATTTCCTTGGTTCCTCGCATCCTCTCTCCTTGCCTCATTTTAAAAACCAATTGTATGAGTTTTTATTTATTTATTTAACTAGGCAAGTCAGTTAAGATCAAATTCTTATTTTACAATGACGGCCTACCCCAGCCAAACCCTCCCCTAACCAACAGAGCCAGCTGCATCCCACTGCTGGCTTGCCTCTGAAGCTAAGCAGGGTTGGTCCTGGTCATTCACTAGATGGGAGACCAGATGCTGCTGGAAGTGGTGTTGGAGGGCCATTAGGGGGAACTCTTTCCTCTGGTCTAAAAGAATATCTCAATTCCTTAGGGCAGTGATTGACTTGAAAGACGAGACATCTTTCAACCATATTTTGCTGGTATTTCTCTTCCTCAAACACCGAGACGATATCATCATCATAACCCTGAACCAGCTCCCTGGATTCTGTTGAATGGTTTTCCTTTAAGCTCATCCATTGGGTAAACACCTGGTTTAACCAGTACCTTTCCACAGGGTGTGTCTATTAATATTCATCATTGCGCATGTGTAAAAACGTACGTATGTATAAAAGCAATGATCACTGACACAACTTCGTCTTTCAGGTCTCAGATCAACCAACGCAGTAACACAGGTAGGTTACTAAACATTTACATAATACTTTGAATAGATCATTATCAAACAGACTCTACATTCTCACTGGCAGTAGGATTGTAATCGTAGGCTGAGGTTTCTATTATACAAATCCAATGAGATGGGAAAGGCAGAGGTTGGTCTGAGACAGCAGATTTTCTGACTTTCTACATTGCACTCGTTGAGAGAAGTATTTAGCAAACCAGGCCAAAGACCCCTCAGAGACACCAATACTCCTTAGCCGGCCCACGAGAATGGAATAGTCTACCGTATCAAAAGCTTTGGCCAAGTCAATAAAAATAGCAGCACAATATTGCTGAGGATCAAGGGCAATGGTGACATCATTGAGGACCTTTAATGTTGCAGTGACACATCCATAACCTGAGCGGAAACCAGATCGCATACCAGAGAGAATAGTATAGACATCAAGAAAGCCAGTCAGTTGATTATTGACAAGTTTGATGCTGTCTATATTTCTGGGAATCTTCACAACACTGTCCTATCAAAAGTCTGCAGGTGAAATCTGTGATGACTCCGTCTCTAAACATTGTGACTTATCATTGACATGGAACTTAAATTGTATTATATTTGACGAGTGCTTGATTTGTGTTGTATTTGATGTGTGTAAGTAATGAAGCTCATATCTGGGATTGTAAATCTGCACCAGAGGAGGAACACCCTAATTGCAGCTAGGCTTATAACGTGTCAACCTATACAGTAGGATCTGGGTTATGTAACGTGTCAACCTATACAGTAGGTCCTGGGCTATGTAATGTGTTAATCTATACAGTAGGTCCTGGGTTATGTAATGTGTTAATCTATACAGTAGGTCCTGGGTTATGTAATGAGTTAATCTATACAGTAGGACCTGGGCTATGTAATGTGTTAATCTATACAGTAGAACCTGGGTTATGTAATGAGTTAATCTATACAGTAGAACCTGGGCTATGTAATGAGTTAATCTATACAGTAGGTCCTGGGCTATGTAATGTGTTAATCTATACAGTAGGACCTGGGCTATGTAATGTGTTAATCTATACAGTAGGACCTGGGCTATGTAATGTGTTAATCTATACAGTAGGACCTGGGCTATGTAATGTGTTAATCTATACAGTAGGTCCTGGGCTATGTAATGGGCTATGTAATGTGTTAATCTATACAGTAGGACCTGGGCTATGTAATGTGTTAATCTATACAGTAAGACCTGGGTTATGTAATGAGTTAATCTATACAGTAGGACCTGGGTTATGTAATGTGTTAATCTATACAGTAGGACCTGGGCTATGTAATGTGTTAATCTATACAGTAGGTCCTGGGCTATGTAATGTGTTAATCTATACAGTAAGACCTGGGTTATGTAATGAGTTAATCTATACAGTAGGACCTGGGTTATGTAATAGTTAATCTATACAGTATATATGTAATGTGTTATATAGGATGGGTTATGTAATGTGTTAAATATCTAGAACCTGGGCATGTAATGTAGTTAATCTATACAGTAGGACCTGGGCTTATATATATATATATTATAAATATCTGAAAATGCATGAATGTATCAACCTATACAGTAGGACCTGGGTTATAGGGCATTTCTCTGAGTCAGAAATTAATATATTATAAATATCTGAAATGCATGAATGTATCAACCTATACAGTAGGACCTGGGTTATATATATATACATTATAAATATCTGAAATGCATGAATGTATCACTTTATATTGGTGATGTATTTTTAAAAGAGAACTTAGATGATGTGAAGTCTGATGTTTGGACGCCTGTTATTAAATAACTGGTTATTCAAACCAATCATGTTCTGTTCTCTTCTGGCTATGAAGCTTCATGACACATGTATGAATGGTGTTCAACTAAACAGCGAAGACAGGAGATAATAACATATAAGGATGTCTGTCTGTCTGTCTGTACTGTCTGTCTGTCTGTCTGTCTGTCTGTCTGTACTGTCTGTCTGTCTGTCTGTCTGTCTGTCTGTCTGTCTGTCTGTCTGTCTGTCTGTCTGTCTGTCTGTCTGTCTGTCTGTCTGTCTGTCTGTCTGTCTGTCTGTCTGTCTGTCTGTCTGTCTGTCTGTCTGTCTGTCTGTCTGTCTGTCTGTCTGTCTGTCTGTCTGCCTGCCTGCCTGTCTGTACTGTTTAGTGCTGACCGTCTGTCTGTCTGTCTGCCTGCCTGCCTGTCTGTCTGTCTGTCTGTCTGTCTGTCTGTCTGTCTGTCTGTCTGTCTGCCTGTCTTTGATTTTAAAGACGAGTCGTTTGGAGCAGCGCCATCAGTAAGTCAGTAAACTGTGATAGGACAAAATATTTAATCAAAGTACTTACCACGGTTGCAGAATCTTATACATTTTTACAAACTTTCTATTGAAATTGGTTGTGGTAACTTCATTTATATATTTTTTTAGATATGAAAGCCAAGTATGTCTACTTCACCATCCTCCTATGTTATTAGTAAATACAAGGTAGTGTAAACATGGTCTTTTAACGATCCAATACATAATATGGTCTTGTCATAACTGGGTTTTAGTCCAGAGAGGCTATAAAAGGGATCAAGATCTCCAATGAGACTGAGATCCTGCATGGAGGAAACAAAGAGAAAACCGATGGAAAATGCTAACAGAGAACCGTCTTGGTTATGACTGTCTTGAGGGCGACAGCTGTTTCTAGAACCTGCTCAGGTGACTTCATGATTCATTCTTAGGAATGTGATCTATCGTGATTATTGTATTTTAGTTCTGTGATGAGAAGTACGGAAGCTATTTGAATTGAATAGACTGAAACCGGTTGGTTTAGGGTGGGGCATGATGACGGTGTGCAGGTGAACTCAACAGCAGAACACGAATGGTCTATTGTCCAACATCCACAGATAGACTATCCTAAAGTGTTACCCATGAAGGCTGTAGCTGTTAGCAACAAACAATGAGCCATTGTCTTACGTCAGATAGTTTGACCATTTCATCTACTCTGACATACTGTATTAACTTTATTTGATCAAAGATCAAGAGCATTTTAATTCCAACAGAACACAGACCATCCTCAACAGAACACAGACCATCCTCAACAGAACACAGACCATCCCCAACAGAACCCAGACCATCCTCAACAGAACACAGACCATCCCCAACAGAACCCAGACCATCCCCAACAGAACACAGACCATCCCCAACAGAACCCAGACCATCCCCAACAGAACACAGACAAACACCAACAGAACACAGACCATCCCCAACAGAACACAGACCATCCCCAACAGAACCCAGACCATCCCCAACAGAACACAGACCATCCCCAACAGAACACAGACAAACACCAACAGAACACAGACCATCCTCATCAGAACACAGACCATCAGTAAAGAATACACGGGAGGAACTCAATTGCATTTCCTTGGTTCCTCGCATCCTCTCTCCTTGCCTCATTTTAAAAACCAATTGTATGAGTTTTTATTTATTTATTTAACTAGGCAAGTCAGTTAAGATCAAATTCTTATTTTACAATGACGGCCTACCCCAGCCAAACCCTCCCTAACCAACAGAGCCAGCTGCATCCCACTGCTGGCTTGCCTCTGAAGCTAAGCAGGGTTGGTCCTGGTCATTCACTAGATGGGAGACCAGATGCTGCTGGAAGTGGTGTTGGAGGGCCATTAGGGGAACTCTTTCCTCTGGTCTAAAAAGAATATCTCAATTCCTTAGGGCAGTGATTGACTTGAAAGACGAGACATCTTTCAACCATATTTTGCTGGTATTTCTCTTCCTCAAACACCGAGACGATATCATCATCATAACCCTGAACCAGCTCCCTGGATTCTGTTGAATGGTTTTCCTTTAAGCTCATCCATTGGGTAAACACCTGGTTTAACCAGTACCTTTCACAGGGTGTGTCTATTAATATTCATCATTGCGCATGTGTAAAACGTACGTATGTATAAAAGCAATGATCACTGACACAACCGTCTTTCAGGTCTCAGATCAACCAACGCAGTAACACAGGTAGGTTACTAAACATTTACATAATACTTTGAATAGATCATTATCAAACAGACTCTACATTCTCACTGGCAGTAGGATTGTAATCGTAGGCTGAGGTTTCTATTATACAAATCCAATGAGATGGGAAAGGCAGAGGTTGGTCTGAGACAGCAGATTTTCTGACTTTCTACATTGCACTCGTTGAGAGAAGTATTTAGCAAACCAGGCCAAAGACCCTCAGAGACACCAATACTCCTTAGCCGGCCCACGAGAATGGAATAGTCTACCGTATCAAAAGCTTTGGCCAAGTCAATAAAAATAGCAGCACAATATTGCTGAGGATCAAGGGCAATGGTGACATCATTGAGGACCTTTAATGTTGCAGTGACACATCCATAACCTGAGCGGAAACCAGATCGCATACCAGAGAGAATAGTATAGACATCAAGAAAGCCAGTCAGTTGATTATTGACAAGTTTGATGCTGTCTATATTTCTGGGAATCTTCACAACACTGTCCTATCAAAAGTCTGCAGGTGAAATCTGTGATGACTCCGTCTCTAAACATTGTGACTTATCATTGACATGGAACTTAAATTGTATTATATTTGACCAGTGCTTGATTTGTGTTGTATTTGATGTGTGTAAGTAATGAAGCTCATATCTGGGATTGTAAATCTGCACCAGAGGAGGAACACCCTAATTGCAGCTAGGCTTATAACGTGTCAACCTATACAGTAGGATCTGGGTTATGTAACGTGTCAACCTATACAGTAGGACCTGGGCTATGTAATGTGTTAATCTATACAGTAGGTCCTGGGCTATGTAATGTGTTAATCTATACAGTAGGACCTGGGTTATGTAATGTGTTAATCTATACAGTAGGTCCTGGGCTATGTAATGTGTTAATCTATACAGTAGGACCTGGGTTATGTAATGTGTTAATCTATACAGTAGGACCTGGGCTATGTAATGAGTTAATCTATACAGTAGGACCTGGGCTATGTAATGAGTTAATCTATACAGTAGGACCTGGGCTATGTAATGTGTTAATCTATACAGTAGGACCTGGGCTATGTAATGTGTTAATCTATACAGTAGGACCTGGGTTATGTAATGTGTTAATCTATACAGTAGGACCTGGGTTATGTAATGAGTTAATCTATACAGTAGGACCTGGGCTATGTAATGTGTTAATCTATACAGTAGGACCTGGGTTATGTAATGTGTTAATCTATACAGTAGGACCTGGGCTATGTAATGAGTTAATCTATACAGTAGGACCTGGGTTATGAGGGCATTTCTCTGAGTCAGAAATTAATATGAAACAACAAAATATCTGAAATGCATGAATGTATCAACCTATACAGTAGGACCTGGGTTATATATATATATATTATAAATATCTGAAATGCATGAATGTATCAACCTATACAGTAGGACCTGGGTTATATATATATACATTATAAATATCTGAAATGCATGAATGTATCACTTTATATTGGTGATGTATTTTTAAAAGAGAACTTAGATGATGTGAAGTCTGATGTTTGGACGCCTGTTATTAAATAACTGGTTATTCAAACCAATCATGTTCTGTTCTCTTCTGGCTATGAAGCTTCATGACACATGTATGAATGGTGTTCAACTAAACAGCGAAGACAGGAGATAATAACATATAAGGATGTCTGTCTGTCTGTCTGTCTGTCTGTCTGTACTGTCTGTCTGTCTGTCTGTCTGTCTGTCTGTCTGTCTGTCTGTCTGTCTGTCTGTCTGTCTGTCTGTCTGTCTGTCTGTCTGTCTGTCTGTCTGTCTGTCTGTCTGTCTGTCTGTCTGTCTGTACTGTCTGTCTGTCTGTCTGTCTGTCTGTCTGTCTGTCTGTCTGTCTGTCTGTCTGTCTGTACTGTCTGTCTGTCTGTACTGTCTGTCTGTCTGTCTGTCTGTCTGTCTGTCCGTCTGCCTGCCTGCCTGCCTATCTGTCTGTCTGTACTGTTTAGTGCTGACCGTCTGTCTGTCTGTCTGTCTGTCTGTCTGTCTGCCTGTCTTTGATTTTAAAGACGAGTCGTTTGGAGCAGCGCCATCAGTAAGTCAGTAAACTGTGATAGGACAAAATATTTAATCAAAGTACTTACCACGGTTGCAGAATCTTATACATTTTTACAAACTTTCTATTGAAATTGGTTGTGGTAACTTCATTTATATATTTTTTTAGATATGAAAGCCAAGTATGTCTACTTCACCATCCTCCTATGTTATTAGTAAATACAAGGTAGTGTAAACATGGTCTTTTAACGATCCAATACATAATATGGTCTTGTCATAACTGGGTTTTAGTCCAGAGAGGCTATAAAAGGGATCAAGATCTCCAATGAGACTGAGATCCTGCATGGAGGAAACAAAGAGAAAACCGATGGAAAATGCTAACAGAGAACCGTCTTGGTTATGACTGTCTTGAGGGTGACAGCTGTTTCTAGAACCTGCTCAGGTGACTTCATGATTCATTCTTAGGAATGTGATCTATCGTGATTATTGTATTTTAGTTCTGTGATGAGAAGTACGGAAGCTATTTGAATTGAATAGACTGAAACCGGTTGGTTTAGGTGGGGCATGATGACGGTGTGCAGGTGAACTCAACAGCAGAACACGAATGGTCTATTGTCCAACATCCACAGATAGACTATCCTAAAGTGTTACCCATGAAGGCTGTAGCTGTTAGCAACAAACAATGAGCCATTGTCTTACGTCAGATAGTTTGACCATTTCATCTACTCTGACATACTGTATTAACTTTATTTGATCAAAGATCAAGAGCATTTTAATTCCAACAGAACACAGACCATCCTCAACAGAACACAGACCATCCTCAACAGAACACAGACCATCCTCAGAACACAGACCACACAGAACACAGACATCCTCAACAGAACACAGACCATCCTCAACAGAACACAGACCATCCTCCAGAACACAGACAAACCCCAACAGAACACAGACCATCCTCAACAGAACACAGACTATCCTCAACAGAACACAGACCATCCTCAACAGAACACAGAATCCTCAACAGAACACAGACAAACCCCAACAGAACACAGACCATCCCAACAGAACACAGACAAACCCCACAGAACACAGACCATCCTCAACAGAACACAGACCATCCTCAACAGAACACAGACCATCCCCAACAGAACCCAGACCATCCTCAACAGAACACAGACCATCCCCAACAGAACCCAGACCATCCCCAACAGAACACAGACCATCCCCAACAGAACACAGACAAACACCAACAGAACACAGACCAAACACAGACAGACAAACACCAACAGAACACAGACCATCATCAGAACACAGACCATCAGACCATCCCCAACAGAACACAGACCATCCCCAACAGAACACAGGAGACCATCCTCATCAGAACACAGAACAGTAAAGAATCGGAGGAACTCAATTGCATTTCCTTGGTTCCTCGCATCCTCTCTCCTTGCCTCATTTTAAAAACCAATTGTATGAGTTTTTATTTATTTATTTAACTAGGCAAGTCAGTTAAGATCAAATTCTTATTTTACAATGACGGCCTACCCCAGCCAAACCCTCCCCTAACCAACAGAGCCAGCTGCATCCCACTGCTGGCTTGCCTCTGAAGCTAAGCAGGGTTGGTCCTGGTCATTCACTAGATGGGAGACCAGATGCTGCTGGAAGTGGTGTTGGAGGGCCATTAGGGGGAACTCTTTCCTCTGGTCTAAAAGAATATCTCAATTCCTTAGGGCAGTGATTGACTTGAAAGACGAGACATCTTTCAACCATATTTTGCTGGTATTTCTCTTCCTCAAACACCGAGACGATATCATCATCATAACCCTGAACCAGCTCCCTGGATTCTGTTGAATGGTTTCCCTTTGAGCTCATCCATTGGGTAAACACCTGGTTTAACCAGTACCTTTCCACAGGGTGTGTCTATTAATATTCATCATTGCGCATGTGTAAAAACGTACGTATGTATAAAAGCAATGATCACTGACACAACTTCGTCTTTCAGGTCTCAGATCAACCAACGCAGTAACACAGGTAGGTTACTAAACATGTATATAATACTTTGAATAGATCATTATCAAACAGACTCTACATTCTCACTGGCAGTAGGATTGTAATCGTAGGCTGAGGTTTCTATTATACAAATCCAATGAGAAGGGAAAGGCAGAGGTTGGTCTGCTTATGTCTTTATTTCAGGTCATTATATTATTACAATTACAATGAGAGTAAACAATGATGAGGTGATACATGTTCAGGGAGGAAATTGTATTTGACAAAATGTTCTAGAACAAAGGGGAAGAGAATCCATGTCCAAAATGTGGTCCCCATTCAGATGACATTTGATCTATCATGACATGTGAAAACTAGTCTTCTCTTTTAGTGAGTTATAATTGATATGTGATTGTGTTTCTCTTTGCCGTAAGCGTTGTTTGTTGAGTTCATTAAATGATGTTCAATTCATTGAACCGCTCCTAGTTTGTTGCCTGATCCACCATCCTGACCGCTGTGCTCTCGTTTCGGTTCAGAAACCAGAGTACGAAGTCAAAGGAGTCCTCAGTATGAGGACGTTGAGAATACACCTTTTAGGTTGAAAAGACGTCTCTTCACCAATCTTGCTCACTGGGCTTCCTCTTCTTTAAACAGCAAGACAGTATCGTCATCATAAACCACAACAGCAGAACATCAGTGGTCTGTACATCACGGGAACACAACAGCAGTACGGTCTGTTGTTGAGCGTCTACAGACTATCCCAGAGAGTTACCAATGAAAGCTTGTAGTTGCTAACAACAAAGTTTGAGATTGACTTCAGTGAAGAAACACCAGAATCAGAATTAGAACAATGAAGTTTGATGCAAGTAAAGTATCAAGTCTTTGGCATTGTGTTGATGCTAGTCCCACTAAGATCGCCATCACAGACCTCTGTTTATCAATCAATTCCTTTCTTGAATGAATTGTTTCACTTGTGTCTGCCAGTCACTTCTAATTGGAGAATAAATAAACCTATAGGATACTGGGTGTACACAATCACAACTTACTTTGCAACTAGTTGGAGTCATTCAACTTAACTCAATTGAGTGCCATTGGAGCTGGCAATATGCTTGTTGTGAACCACCTGTTTTACAAGCCAAATACCAGTACTGGTTTATCTTGTTCTTTATTTAACCAGGCAAGTCAGTTAAGAATAAATTCTTATTTTCAATGACGGCCTAGGAACAGTGGGTTAACTGCCTAGGAACAGTGGGTTAACTGCCTGTTCAGGGGCACAACGACAGATTTGTACCTTGTCAGCTCGGGGATATGAACTTGCAGCCTTTCGATTACTAGTCCAACGCTCTAACCACTAGGCTACCTGCCACCCCATCAAGCCCATCACTCTCCCTGTTATTGTCAAACATAAAAGATTAAATCACATTATTTGAATAATGTTTTCACAGGTCCAACGGCAGCCATGGAGAAATCTGAGCCTCTTGACAGCAATGTAAGTTAATGTCTTTCTCTCTTAATCGTTATCTTATGTAAGCTGCTCTGCAATCCAGTTTTCTTTATTGTAAACTGACAAAGGGCTTCATTGTGGCACATGTATTTATGTAAAATAGGTTGTCATTGTAAATAAGAATTTGTTCTTAACTGACTTGCCCAGTTAAGTAAAGGTAAAATAAAAGAACAAAAAAACATCATATTTACTTTTTTTGTTCAAAAATGTAAGTTGTTGTTCAGGATGACTAATACAAACTACAATTATTAGAGAATGTCAGTTAAGAACAAATTCTTATTTTCAATCACGGCCTAGGGAACAGTGGGTTAACTGCCTTGTTCAGGGGAAGAACAACAGATGTTTACCTTGTCAGCTCGGGGATTCAATCCAGCAACTTTCGGTTACTAGTCCAACGCTCTAACCACTAGGCTACCTGCCTCTAACCACTAGGCTACCCTGCCTCTAACCACTAGCCTACCTGCCTCTAACCACTAGGCTACCCTGCCTCTAACCACTAGGCTACCTGCCTCTAACCACTAGGCTACCTGCCTCTAACCACTAGGCTACCTGCCTCTAACCACTAGGCTACATGCCTCTAACCACTAGGCTACCTGCCTCTAACCACTGGGCTACCTGCCTCTAACCACTAAGTTACCTGCCTCTAACCTCTAGGCTACCTGCCTCTAACCGCTAGGCTACCTGCCTCTAACCACTAGGCTACCTGCCTCTAACCACTAGGCTACCTGCCTCTAACCACTAGGCTACCCTGCCTCTAACCACTAGGCTACCTGCTCTAACCACTAGGCTATCTGCCTCTAACCACTAGGCTACCTGCCACCTTGCTTTGTGCACGGGGGCATTGTCATGCAGAAACAGGAAAGGGCCTTCCCAAAAAATATTGCCACAAAGTTGGAAGCACAAAATGTTATTGTATGTCTAGAATGTCATTGTAGGTCTAGAATGTCATTGTAGGTCTAGAATGTCATTGTATGTCTAGAATGTCATTGTATGTCTAGAATGACATTGTATGTCTAGAATGACATTGTATGTCTAGAATGTCATTGTATGCTGTAGCATTAAGATTTCCCTTCACTGGAACTAAGGGGCCTAGCCCTAACCATGAAAAGCAGCCCCAGCTGTGTTTCTCCTCCACCAAACTTTACAGTTGGCACTATGCATTCGGGCAGGTAGCTTTTTCCTGGCATCCGCACACTTAGGCTTGTGTGCAGCTGCTCTGCCATGGAAACCCAGTTTATGAAGCTCCCGAGAAACAGTTATTGAGCTGAGTTTGTTTACAGAGGCAGTTTGGAACTCTGAGTGAGTGTTGCAACCCAATGACTTTTACGTGCTTCAGAACTCGCCGGTTCCGTTCTGTGAGATTGTGTGGCCTACCACTTCACAGCTGAGCCGTTGTTGCTCCTAGACGTTTCCACTTTACGCAATAACAGCCCTAACAGTTGAGCAGGGCAAATTGTTGGAAAGGTGGCATCCTATAACGGTGCCATGTTGAAAGTCACTGAGCTCTTCTACTATCAATGCTTGTCTATGGAGATTAAATGGCTGTGTGCGCAATTCTATACACCTGTCAGTAACGGCTGAAATAGCCGAATCCACAAATTTGAAGGAGTATCCGTATATGTATCTCTATATGTAGTGTATGTTGAAGGGGTGTCTTGTATATATAGTGGATGAAGGGGTGTCCTCATACTGCTGTATATATAGTGTATGAAGGGGTGTCCTCATACTGCTGTATATATAGTGGATGAAGGGGTGTCCTGTATATATATATATATATATTTTTTTTTCCACCTTTATTTAACCAGGTTAAAGTTCTCATTTGCAACTGCGACCTGGCCAAGATGTGTATATATAATGGATGAAGGGGTGTCCTGTATATATAGTGTATGAAGGGGTGTCCTCATACTGCTGTATATATAATGGATGAAGGGGTGTCCTCATACTGCTGTATATATAATGGATGAAGGGGTGTCCTGTATATATAGTGGATGAAGGGGTGTCCTCATACTGCTGTATATATAATGGATGAAGGGGTGTCCTGTATATATAATGGATGAAGGGGTGTCCTGTATATATAATGGATGAAGGGGTGTCCTCATACTGCTGTATATATAATGGATGAAGGGGTGTCCTCATACTGCTGTATATATAATGGATGAAGGGGTGTCCTGTATATATAGTGTATGAAGGGGTGTCCTGTATATATAGTGGATGAAGGGGTGTCCTGTATATATAGTGTATGAAGGGGTGTCCTCATACTGCTGTATATATAGTGGATGAAGGGGTGTCCTCATACTGCTGTATATATAGTGTATGAAGGGGTGTCCTGTATATATAGTGTATGAAGGGGTGTCCTGTATATATAGTGGATGAAGGGGTGTCCTGTATATATAATGGATGAAGGGGTGTCTTCATACTGCTGTATATATAATGGATGAAGGGGTGTCCTGTATATATAATGGATGAAGGGGTGTCCTGTATATATAGTGGATGAAGGGGTGTCCACATCCTGTATATATGTGGATGAAGGGGTGTCCTGTATATATAGTGGATGAAGGGGTGTCCACATACCTGTATATATAGTGGATGAAGGGGTGTCCTCATACTGCTGTATATATAGTGGATGAAGGGGTGTCCTGTATATATAGTGGATGAAGGTGTCTCATACTGCTGTATATATAGTGGATGAAGGGGTGTCCTCATACTGCTATATATAGTGGATGAAGGGGTGTCCTCATACTGCTGTATATATAGTGATGATGAAGTGGGTGTCCTCATACTGCTGTATATATAGTGGATGAAGGGGTGTCCTCATACTGCTGTATATATAGTGGATGAAGGGGTGTCCACATACTGCTGTATATATAGTGGATGAAGGGGTGTCCACATACTGCTGTATATATAGTGGATGAAGGGGTGTCCACATACTGCTGTATATATAGTGGATGAAGGGGTGTCCACATACTGCTGTATATATAGTGGATGAAGGGGTGTCCACATACTGTTGTATATATAGTGGATGAAGGGGTGTCCTGTATATATAGTGGATGAAGGGGTGTCCTCATACTGCTGTATATATAGTGTATGAAGGGGTGTCCTCATACTGCTGTATATATAGTGGATGAAGGGGTGTCCTCATACTGCTGTATATATAGTGGATGAAGGGGTGTCCTGCTGTATATATAATGGATGAACTGCTGTATATATAGTGGATGAAGGGGTGTCCTCATACTGCTGTATATATAGTGGATGAAGGGGTGTCCTCATACTGCTGTATATATAATGGATGAAGGGGTGTCCTGTGTATATAGTGGATGAAGGGGTGTCCTCATACTGCTGTATATATAGTGGATGAAGGGGTGTCCTCATACTGCTGTATATATAGTGGATGAAGGGTGTCCTGTATATATAATGGATGAACTGCTGTATATATAGTGGATGAAGGGGTGTCCTCATACTGCTGTATATATAGTGGATGAAGGGGTGTCCTCATACTACTGTATATATAATGGATGAAGGGTTGTCCTGTATATATAATGGATGAAGGGGTGTCCTGTATATATAGTGGATGAAGGGGTGTCCTCATACTGCTGTATATATAGTGGATGAAGGGGTGTCCTCATACTGCTGTATATATAGTGGATGAAGGGGTGTCCACATACTGCTGTATATATAGTGGATGAAGGGGTGTCCTGTATATATAGTGGATGAAGGGGTGTCCTCATACTGCTGTATATATAGTGGATGAAGGGGTGTCCTCATACTGCTGTATATATAGTGGATGAAGGGGTGTCCTGTATATATAGTGGATGAAGGGGTGTCCTGTATATATAGTGGATGAAGGGGTGTCCTCATACTGCTGTATATATAGTGGATGAAGGGGTGTCCTCATACTGCTATATAGTGGATGAAGGGGTGCTGTATATATAGTGGATGAAGGGGTGTCCTCATACTGCTGTATATATAGTGGATGAAGGGGTGTCCACATACTGCTGTATATATAGTGGATGAAGGGGTGTCCTGTATATATAGTGGATGAAGGGGTTTCCACATACTGCTGTATATAGTGGATGAACTGCTGTATATATAGTGGATGAAGGGGTGTCCTCATACTGCTGTATATATAGTGGATGAAGGGTGTCCTCATACTGCTGTATATATAGTGGATGAAGGGTGTCCACATACTGCTGTATATATAGTGGATGAAGGGGTGTCCACATACTGCTGTATATATAGTGGATGAAGGGGTGTCCTCTGCTGTATATATAGTGGATGAAGGGGTTTCCTCATACTGCTGTATATAGTGGATGAAGGGGTGTCCTCATACTGCTGTATATATAGTGGATGAAGGGGGTGTCTGCTGTATATATAGTGGATGGGTGTCCTCATACTGCTGTATATATAGTGGATGAAGGGGTGTCCTCATACTGCTGTATATATAGTGGATGAAGGGGTGTCCTGTATATATAGTGGATGAAGGGTGTCTTCATACTGTTGTATATAGTGGATGAAGGGGTGTCCTCATACCTGTATATATAGTGGATGAAGGGGTGTCCTCATACTGCTGTATATATAATGGATGAAGGGTGTCCTCATACTGCTGTATATAGTGGATGAAGGGGTGTCCTGTATATATAGTGGATGAAGGGGTGTCCTCATACTGCTGTATATAGTGTATGAAGGGGTGTCCTCATACTGCTGTATATATAGTGGATGAAGGGGTGTCCTCATACTGCTGTATATATAGTGTATGAAGGGGTGTCCTGTATATATAGTGGATGAAGGGGTGTCCTCATACTGCTGTATATATAGTGGATGAAGGGGTGTCCTCATACTGCTGTATATATAGTGGATGAAGGGGTTTCCACATACTGCTGTATATATAGTGTATGAAGGGGTGTCCTCATACTGCTGTATATATAGTGGATGAAGGGGTGTCCTCATACTGCTGTATATATAGTGGATGAAGGGGGTGTCCTCATACTGCTGTATATATAATGGATGAAGGGGTTTCCACATACTGCTGTATATATAGTGGATGAAGGGGTGTCCTCATACTGCTGTATATATAGTGGATGAAGGGGTGTCCTCATACTGCTGTATATATAGTGGATGAAGGGGTGTCCACATACTGCTGTATATATAGTGGATGAAGGGGTGTCCTCATACTGCTGTATATATAGTGGATGAAGGGGTGTCCTCATACTGCTGTATATATAGTGGATGAAGGGGTGTCCTCATACTGCTGTATATATAATGGATGAAGGGGTGTCCTGTATATATAGTGGATGAAGGGTGTCCTGTATATATAGTGGATGAAGGGGTGTCCTCATACTGCTGTATATATAGTGGATGAAGGGGTGTCCTCATACTGCTGTATATATAGTGGATGAAGGGGTGTCCTCCTGCTGTATATATAGTGGATGAAGGGTGTGTCATACCTGTATATATAGTGGATGAAGGGTGTCCTCATACTGCTGTATATATAGTGGATGAAGGGGTGTCCTGTATATATAGTGTATGAAGGGTGTCCTCATACTGCTGTATATATAGTGGATGAAGGGGTGTCCTCATACTGCTGTATATATAGTGGATGAAGGGGTGTCCACATACTGCTGTATATATAGTGGATGAAGGGTGTCCTCATACTGCTGTGTATATAGTGGATGAAGGGGTGTCCACATACTGCTGTATATATAGTGATGAAGGGGTGTCCTCATACTGCTGTATATATAGTGGATGAAGGGTGTCCTCATACTGCTGTATATATATAGTGGATGAAGGTGTCCACATACTGCTGTATATATAGTGGATGAAGGGGTTTCCTCATACTGCTGTATATATAGTGGATGAAGGGGTGTCCTCATACTGCTGTATATATAGTGGATGAAGGGGGTGTCCTCATACTGCTGTATATATAGTGGATGAAGGGGTGTCCTCATACTGCTGTATATATAGTGGATGAAGGGGTGTCCTGTATATATACTGCTGAAGGGGTGTATAGTGTATGAAGGGGTGTCCTCATACTGCTGTATATATAGTGGATGAAGGGGTGTCCACATACTGCTGTATATATAGTGGATGAAGGGGTGTCCTCATACTGCTGTATATATAGTGGATGAAGGGGTGTCCCTCATACTGCTGTATATATAGTGGATGAAGGGGTGTACCTGTATATATAGTGGATGAAGGGGTGTCTGCTGTATATATAGTGGATGAAGGGGTGTCCTCATACTGCTGTATATATAGTGGATGAAGGGGGTGTCATACTGCTGTATATATAGTGGATGAAGGGGTGTCCTCATACTGCTGTATATATAGTGTATGAAGGGGTGTCCTCATACTGCTGTATATATAGTGGATGAAGGGGTGTCCTCATACTGCTGTATATATAGTGGATGAAGGGGTGTCCTGTATATATAGTGTATGAAGGGGTGTCCTCATACTGCTGTATATAGTGGATGAAGGGGTGTCCTCATATATATAGTGGATGAAGGGGTGTCCATACTGCTGTATATATAGTGGATGAAGGGGTGTCCTCATACTGCTGTATATATAGTGTATGAAGGGGTGTCCTGTATATATAGTGTATGAAGGGGTGTCCTCATACTGCTGTATATATAGTGGATGAAGGGGTGTCCACATACTGCTGTATATATAGTGGATGAAGGGGTTTCCACATACTGCTGTATATATAGTGGATGAAGGGGTGTCCTGTATATATAATGGATGAAGGGGTGTCCTCATACTGCTGTATATATAGTGGATGAAGGGGTGTCCTCATACTGCTGTATATATAGTGGATGAAGGGGTGTCCTCATACTGCTGTATATATAATGGATGAAGGGGTGTCCTGTATATATAGTGGATGAAGGGGTGTCCTCATACTGCTGTATATATAGTGGATGAAGGGGTGTCCTCATACTGCTGTATATAGTGTATGAAGGGGTGTCCTGTATATATAATGGATGAAGGGGTGTCTTCATACTGTTGTATATAGTGTATGAAGGGGTGTCCTGTATATATAATGGATGAAGGGGTGTCCTCATACTGCTGTATATATAGTGGATGAAGGGGTGTCCTCATACTGCTGTATATATAGTGGATGAAGGGGTGTCCTGTATATATAGTGTATGAAGGGGTGTCCTCATACTGCTGTATATATAGTGGATGAAGGGGTGTCCTCATACTGCTGTATATATAGTGGATGAAGGGTGTCCCACATACTGCTGTATATATAGTGGATGAAGGGGTGTCCTGCTGTATATAGTGGATGAAGGGGTGTCCCTCATACTGCTGTATATATAGTGGATGAAGAATTGTCCACATACTGCTGTATATATAAGTGGATGAAGGGGTGTCCTCATACTGCTGTATATATAGTGGATGAAGGGGTGTCCTCATACTGCTGTATATATAGTGATGAAGGGGTGTCCTCATGTACTGCTGTATATATAGTGGATGAAGGGGTGTCCTCATACTGCTGTATATATAGTGTATGAAGGGGTGTCCTCATACTGCTGTATATATAGTGGATGAAGGGGGTGTCATACTGCTGTATATATAGTGGATGAAGGGTGTCCACATACTGCTGTATATATAGTGGATGAAGGGGTGTCCACATACTGCTGTATATATAGTGGATGAAGGGGTGTCCTCATACTGCTGTATATATAGTGGATGAAGGGTGTCCTCATACTGCTGTATATATAGTGGATGAAGGGGTGTCCTCATACTGCTGTATATATAGTGGATGAAGGGGTGTCCTCATACTGCTGTATATATAGTGGATGAAGGGGGTGTCCTCATACTGCTGTATATATAGTGGATGAAGGGGTGTCCTCATACTGCTGTATATATAGTGGATGAAGGGGATTTCCACATACTGCTATATATAGTGATGAAGGGGTGTCCTCATACTGCTGTATATATAGTGGATGAAGGGGTGTCCTCATACTGCTGTATATATAGTGGATGAAGGGGTGTCCTCATACTGCTGTATATATAGTGGATGAAGTGTCCACATACTGCTGTATATATAGTGGATGAAGGGGTGTCCCATACTGCTGTATATATAGTGGATGAAGGGGTGTCCTCATACTGCTGTATATATAGTGGATGAAGGGGTGTCCTCATACTGCTGTATATATAGTGGATGAAGGGGTGTCCACATACTGCTGTATATATAGTGGATGAAGGGGTGTCCTCATACTGCTGTATATATAGTGGATGAAGGGTGTCCTCATACTGCTGTATATATAGTGTATGAAGGGGTGTCCTCATACTGCTGTATATATAGTGTATGAAGGGGTGTCCTCATACTGCTGTATATATAGTGGATGAAGGGGTGGATGAAGGTGCTGTATATATAGTGTATGAAGGGGTGTCCTCATACTGCTGTATATATAGTGGATGAAGGGGTGTCCACATACTGCTGTATATATAGTGGATGAAGGGGTTTCCTCATACTGCTGTATATATAGTGGATGAAGGGGTGTCCTGTATATATAATGGATGAAGGGGTGTCCTCATACTGCTGTATATATAGTGGATGAAGGGGTGTCCTCATACTGCTGTATATATAGTGGATGAAGGGGTGTCCTGTATATATAGTGTATGAAGGGGTGTCCTCATACTGCTGTATATATAGTGGATGAAGGGGTGTCCTCATACTGCTGTATATATAGTGGATGAAGGGGTGTCCTCATACTGCTGTATATATAGTGGATGAAGGGGTGTCCTGTATATATAGTGTATGAAGGGGTGTCCTCATACTGCTGTATATATAGTGGATGAAGGGGTGTCCACATACTGCTGTATATATAGTGGATGAAGGGGTGTCCTCATACTGCTGTATATATAGTGGATGAAGGGGTGTCCACATACTGCTGTATATATAGTGGATGAAGGTGTCCACATACTGCTGTATATATAGTGGATGAAGGGTGTCCTCATACTGCTGTATATATAGTGGATGAAGGGGTGTCCACATACTGCTATATATAGTGGATGAAGGGGTGTCCTCATACTGCTGTATATATAGTGGATGAAAGTGTCCTCATACTGCTGTATATAGTGGATGAAGGGTGTCCTCATACTGCTGTATATATAGTGTATGAAGGGGTGTCCTCATACTGCTGTATATAGTGGATGAAGGGGTGTCCTGTATATAGTGGATGAAGGGGTGTCCTGTATATATAGTGGATGAAAGGGGTGTCCTCATACTGCTGTATATATAGTGGATGAAGGGGTGTCCACATACTGCTGTATATATAGTGGATGAAGGGGTGTCCTCATACTGCTGTATATATAGTGTATGAAGGGGTGTCCTCATACTGCTGTATATATAGTGGATGAAGGGGTGTCCTGTATATATAGTGGATGAAGGTGTCCTATATATAGTGGATGAGGGGTGTCCTCATACTGCTGTATATATAGTGGATGAAGGGGTGTCCTCATACTGCTGTATATATAGTGGATGAAGGGGTGTCCTCATACTGCTGTATATATAGTGTATGAAGGGGTGTCCTCATACTGCTGTATATATATAGTGGATGAAGGGGTGTCCTCATACTGCTGTATATATAGTGGATGAAGGGGTGTCCTGTATATATAGTGTATGAAGGGGTGTCCTCATACTGCTGTATATATAGTGGATGAAGGGGTGTCCTCATACTGCTGTATATATAGTGGATGAAGGGGTGTCCACATACTGCTGTATATATAGTGGATGAAGGGGTGTCCTCATACTGCTGTATATATAGTGGATGAAGGGGTGTCCTGTATATATAGTGGATGAAGGTGTCCTCATACTGCTGTATATATAGTGGATGAAGGTGTCCACATACTGCTGTATATATAGTGGATGAAGGGGTTTCCTGCTATATATAGTGGATGAAGGGGTGTCCTGTATATATAATGGATGAAGGGGTGTCCTCATACTGCTGTATATATAGTGGATGAAGGGGTGTCCTCATACTGCTGTATATATAGTGGATGAAGGGGTGTCCTCATACTGCTGTATATATAATGGATGAAGGGGTGTCCTGTATATATAGTGGATGAAGGGGTGTCCTCATACTGCTGTATATATAGTGGATGAAGGGGTGTCCTCATACTGCTGTATATAGTGTATGAAGGGGTGTCCTGTATATATAATGGATGAAGGGGTGTCCTCATACTGCTGTATATATAGTGGATGAAGGGGTGTCCCTCATATATAATGGATGATAGTGGATGTCCTCATACTGCTGCTGTATATATAGTGGATGAAGGGGTGTCCTCATACTGCTGTATATATAGTGGATGAAGGGGTGTCCTCATACTGCTGTATATATAGTGTATGAAGGGGTGTCCTCATACTGCTGTATATATAGTGGATGAAGGGGTGTCCTCATACTGCTGTATATATAGTGGATGAAGGGGTGTCCACATACTGCTGTATATATAGTGGATGAAGGGGTTTCCTCATACTGCTGTATATATAGTGGATGAAGGGGTGTCCTGTATATATAGTGGATGAAGGGGTGTCCTCATACTGCTGTATATATAGTGGATGAAGGGTGTCCTCATACACTGTATATATAGTGGATGAAGGGTGTCCTCATACTGCTGTATATATAGTGGATGAAGGGGTGTCCTCATACTGCTGTATATATAGTGGATGAAGGGGTGTCCTCATACTGCTGTATATATAGTGGATGAAGGGGTGTCTGCTGTATATATAGTGGATGGATACTGCTGAAGTGGATGAAAGGTGTCCTCATACTGCTGTATATATAGTGGATGAAGGGGTGTCCTGTATATATAATGGATGAAGGGTGTCCTCATACTGTGTATATAGTGGATGAAGGGTGTCCTGTCTGCTGTATATATAGTGGATGAAGGGGTGTCCTCATACTGCTGTATATATAGTGGATGAAGGGGTGTCCTCATACTGCTGTATATATAGTGGATGAAGGGGTGTCCTCATACTGCTGTATATATAGTGGATGAAGGGGTGTCCTCATACTGCTGTATATATAGTGGATGAAGGGGTGTCCTCATACTGCTGTATATATAGTGGATGAAGGGGTGTCCACATACTGCTGTATATATAGTGGATGAAGGGTGTCCTCATACTGCTGTATATATAGTGGATGAAAATCCATACTGCTGTATATATAGTGGATGAAGGGGTCCACATACTGCTGTATATATAGTGGATGAAGGGGTTTCCACATCTGCTGTATATATAGTGGATGAAGGGGTGTCCTCATACTGCTGTATATAGGTGGATGAAGGGGTGTCTCATACTGCTGTATATACTGGTGTATGAGAGAATTGTCCTCCTCATACTGCTGTATATATAGTGTATGAAGGGAATTTGTCCTCATACTGCTGTATATATAGTGGATGAAGGAGATGTCCATACTGCTGTATATATAGTGGATGAAGGGGTGTCCTGTATATATATGTGGATGAAGGGGTGTCCTCATACTGCTGTATATATAGTGGATGAAGGGGTGTCCTCATACTGCTGTATATGTGGTGGGGAGAACAAGTATTTGATACACTGCCGATTTTGCATGTTTCCTACTTACAAAGCATGTAGAGGTCTGTAATTTTTTATCATAGGTACACTTCAACTGTGAGAGACGGAATCTAAAACAAAATCCAGAAAATCACATTGTATGATTTTTTAAGTAATTAATTAGCATTAGACTCCTCACTGCCGTCCAGTCCAGGGAGAGTTCTGTCCTGCTTTTTTTCTACTTTCTCCTACTTTCCTACGACTTACCAACTTCTTCTATATCTCAATTCTGGATAGAAGCACTCACCCCATAGTGAGATATAACCTTCACCCATAGTGAGATATAACCTTCACCCCATAGTGGACATCACCTTCACCCCTAGTGAGATATCTTCACCCCATAGTGAGATATCATCTTCACCCCATAGTGAGATATAACTCTTCACCCCATAGGGAGATATAACTTCACCCCATAGTGAGATATAACCTTCACCCTATGGTCATAACCTTCACTCCCGCATAGTGAGATTATCAGCACCCTTAGTGAGATATCCCCTTCACCCCATAGTGAGATATAACCTTCAACTCCATAGTGAGATATCACCTTCACCCATAGTGAGATATAACCTTCACCCCATAGGGATATAACCTTCACCCCATAGTGAGATATAACCTTCACCCCATATGAGATATCACCTACACCCCATAGTGAGATATAACCTTCACCCCATAGTGAGATATCATCTTCACCCCATAGTGAGATATAACCTTGCCCCATAGTGAGATATCACCTTCACCCCATAGTGAGATATAATCTTTCACCCCATAGTGAGATATAACCTACACCCCATGTGAGATATTACCTTCACCCCATAGTGATATCCCCTTCACCCCATAGTGAGATATCACCTTCACCCCATAGTGAGATATCACCTTCACCCCATAGTGAGATATAACCTTCACCCATAGTGAGGTATAACCTCACCCATAAATATAACCTTCGCCCCATAGTGAGATATCACCTTCACCCCATAGTGAGATATAATCTTCACCCCATAGTGAGATATAACCTTCACCCCATAGTGAGATATTACCTTCTCCCCATAGGAGGTATAACCTTCACCCCAGTGAGATCATCTTCACCCATAGAGGTATAATCACCTTCTGAGATATGTCCTCTTCCTGGAGGACATCACCTTCACCCCACAGTGAGGACATCCTGCCTTCAGTGAGATATAACCTTCACCCCATAGTGAGATATCACCTTCACCCCATAGTGAGACATCACTTCACCCCATAGTGAGATATCACCTTCACCTTATAGTGAGATATCACCTTCACCCCATAGTGAGATATCAGCTGATGGTTTGTCTACGAGGACAGTCTCTAGGATAGTGGGACGATACAGGGTCTGTTGACCTGATGGTCTCTAGGATAGTGGAACGATACAGGGTCTGTTGACCTGATGGTCTCTAGGATAGTGGAACACAGGGTCTGTTGACCTGATGGTCTCTAGGATAGTGAAGCGATACAGGGTCTGTTGACCTGATGGTCTCTAGGATAGTGAAACGATACAGGGTCTGTTGACCTGATGGTTTGTCTACGAGACGGTCTCTAGGATAGTGTTTATCTCCGGGGACGGTCTCTAGGATAGTGTTTGTCTACGAGGACGATCTCTAGGATAGTGTTTATCTCACGAGGACAGTCTCTAGGATAGTGAAATGGGAAATAGGACATGTATGTCACATGTATCCTGTTAGTGTTCTAGTCTGTGATGGTAAAGTTTTACATCATGTCACACGATCAGGACACGTATGTTAAACAGCACTACAACATGACATGGCCTCTGGATACCCAAGTGGAAACGACTCTGCAGTTACATCTCTTACTGAATCTACACGCACGCACACACACACACACGACGCACGCACGCACGCACGCACGCACACACACACACACACACAGCCTTTCTACTTCACTGGGACTCTATAAAGCAGCTAGTTAGTCATCAGCAGTCTGTCCTGTCTAACAGAGAGGGCTGTGTGTCCTGTCTCCAGAGAGGGCTGTGTGTCTGTCTACCAGAGAGGCTGTGTCCTGTCTGCAGAGAGGGCTGTGTCCTGTCTACCAGAGGGCTGTGTGTCCTGTCTACCAGAGAGGGCTGTGTGTCCTGTCTACCAGAGAGGGCTGTGTGTCCTGTCTACTAGAGAGGGCTGTGTGTCCTGTCTACTAGAGAGGGCTGTGTGTCCTGTCTACCAGAGAGGGCTGTGTGTCTGTCTAACCGAGAGGGCTGTGTGCCCTGTCTGCTAGAGAGGGCTGTGTGTCCTGTCTACTAGAGAGGGCTGTGTGTCCTGTCTACTAGAGAGGGCTGTGTGTCCTGTCTACTAGAGAGGGCTGTGTGTCCTGTCTACCAGAGGGCTGTGTGTCCTGTCTACTAGAGAGGGCTGTGTCCTGTCTACCAGAGAGGGCTGTGTCCTGTCTACCAGAGAGGGCTGTGTGTCCTGTCTACCAGAGAGGGCTGTGTGTCCTGTCTACTAGAGAGGGCTGTGTGTCCTGTCTACTAGAGGGCTGTGTGACCTGTTCAACAGCAGCTAGTTAGTCATCAGCTGTGTCCTGTCCAACAGAGAGGGCTGTGTGTCCTGTCTACCAGAGGGCTGTGTGTCCTGTCTACCAGAGGGCTGTGTGTCCCTGTCTACCAGAGGGCTGTGGGTCCTCTCTCCCAGAGAGGGCTGTGTGTCCTGTCTACCAGAGGGCTGTGTGTCCCTGTTTAACAGAGAGGGCTGTGTGTCCTGTCTACTAGAGAGGGCTGTGTGTCCTGTCTACTAGAGGGCTGTGTGTCCTGTCTACCGAGGGCTTTGTGTCCTGTCTACCAGAGAGGGCTGTGTGTCCTGTTTAACAGAGAGGGCTGTGTCCTGTCTACCAGAGAGGGCTGTGTGTGCGTCTCCCAGAGAGGGCTGTGTGTCCTGTCTACCAGAGAGGGCTGTGTGTCCTGTCTAACAGAGAGGGCTGTAGTGTCCTGCTCCTAGGAGGCGCCTGTCTAACAGAGAGGGCTGTGTGTCCTGGTCTATCAGAGAGGGCTGTGTGTCCTGTCTACTAGAGAGGGTGTGTCCCAGCCCATTGGAGAGGTTGTGTGACCCGTCCAACACAGCAGTTAGCTACCGGCCGGGTCCGCCCACAGAGAGGCTGGTGTCCTGTCTACCAGAGAGGGCTGTGTGTCCTGTTTACCAGAGAGGGCTGTGTGTCCTGTCTTACTAGAGAGGGCTGTGTGTCCTGTCCACCAGAGAGGGCTGTGTGTCCTGGTCTACCAGAGAGGGCTGTGTGTCCTGTCTACCAGAGAGGGCTGTGTGTCCTGTCTCCCAGAGAGGGCTGTGTGTCCTGTCTCCCAGAGAGGGCTAAAACCTGTCTACCAGAGAGTGGCCAGGTCCTGGTCTAACAGAGAGGGCTGTGTGTCCTGTCTACCAGAGAGGGCTGTGTGTCCTGTTTAACAGAGAGGGCTGTGTGTCCTGTCTAACTAGAGAGGGCTGTGTGTCCTGTCTCCTAGTAGAGGGCTGTGTGTCCTGTCTACCAGAGAGGGCTGTGTGTCCTGTTCAACAGAGAGGAGCTGCTGTGTGTCCTGTCTAACAGAGAGGGCTGTGTGTCCTGTCTACCCGAGAGGGGTGTGTGTCCTGTCTCCCAGAGAGGGCTGTGTGTCCTGTCTACCAGAGAGGGCTGTGTGTCCTGTCTACTAGAGAGGGCTGTGTGTCCTGTCTACCAGAGAGGCTGGTGTGTCCTGTTCAACAGAGAGGGCTGTGTGTCCTGTCCAACAGAGAGGGCTGTGTGTCCTGTCTCCCA
>NW_027039228.1:0-50961 GCF_034236695.1 Oncorhynchus nerka | reverse complement strand
TACATAGCTGGGAGTGCAATAGGTCTCCTTTACATAGCTGGGGTGCAATAGGCCTTTACATAGCTGGAGTGCAATAGGTCTTTACATAGCTGGGGGGCAATAGGCCTTTACATAGCTGGGGTGCAATAGGTCTTTACATAGCTGGGGGGCAATAGGCCTTTACATAGCTGGGGTGCAATAGGTCTTTACATAGCTGAGGGCAATAGGTCTTTACATAGCTGGGGTGCAATAGGTCTTTACATAGCTGGGGTGCAATAGGCCTCCTTTACATAGCTGGGGTGCAATAGGCCTCCTTTACATAGCTGGGGTGCAATAGGTCTTTACATAGCTGGGGGGCAATAGGCCTTTACATAGCTGGGGTGCTCCAACTCCGGGTTGGAGCGAGCGGTCGCATCTGCACTCGGTCCGCAGGTAGTATTACATTTCATTACATTTCATTACATTTCATTATAGTACAACGGTTTGATTTGTCTAATCTTAGCAATTTCTTCTTAGCTAGCTACACAGCCGTCTTTGTATCATAGATAATTGCGTAAATTATCGTATTTAAATCCGTCCTAACGCAGTCTACACTGCCCTGCACCTAGCCAGCTAGCTAACGTCCACCGTTAGCTAGTCCACCGTCTACCGATTAGCAGCACAACTATTACACTCAACTGAACGACTTGATTAGTGTAGTGTTAGCTAGCTACATAGTTGTCTTTGCTGTCTTCGTACCCAAGATAATTGTGTAGTTTAGAGTGTGTAGTTTTATGTCGTCCTTAACATAGGAGACTCTGCTAGCTAGCCAACAGCTAGCCAACGTCTACCGAACAGAACTTCTGCACTCAACAATCCGGTCGCATTTCGCTTCGCTCCACAGGTAGTATCACATTTTTCATTTCATTTCATTACAGTACAATGGCTTGATTTGTTTGATCGTAGCTAGCTACATAGCTAGCTACATAGCCGTCTTTGTTTCAAAGATAATTGTGTAGTCTAGAGCGATTTCCTAGGTTAGTTAGCCAGCTATTGTCGTTCTTTTAACGCAACGTAACGTAATCAACACTGCTAGCTAGCCAGCTAGCCCCGAATAGCAGCACAGTAGAAACTATTACACTCAACGGAACGACTTGATTAGTGTAGTGTCAACAACGCAGCCAATGCCAACTAGCCTACTTAGTCAACAACGCAGCCTCTGCCAGCTAGCCTACTTCAGCAGTACTGTATCATTTTAATCATTTTAGTCAATAAGATTCTTGCTACGTAAGCTTAACTCTCTGAACACTCGTGACGTGTAGTCCACTTGTCATTCCAATCTCCTTTGCATTAGCGTAGCCTCTGTGTAGCCTGTCAACTATGTGTCTGTCTATCCCTGTTCTCTCCTCTCTGCACAGACCATACAAACGCTCCACACCGGTGGCCGCGGCCACCCTAATCTGGTGGTCCCAGCGCACGACCCACGTGGAGTTCCAGGTCTCCGGTAGCCTCTGGAACTGCCGATCTGCGGCCAACAAGGCAGAGTTCATCTCCGCCTATGTCTCCCTCCAGTCCTCGACTTCTTGGCACTGACGGAAACATGGATCACCACAGACAACACTGCTACTCCTACTGCTCTCTCTTCGTCTGCCCACGTGTTCTCGCACACCCCGAGAGCTTCTGGTCAGCGGGGTGGTGGCACCGGGATCCTCATCTCTCCCAAGTGGTCATTCTCCTCTTCTCCCCTTACCCATCTGGCTATCGCCTCCTTTGAATTCCATGCTGTCACAGTTACCAGCCCTTTCAAGCTTAACATCCTTATCATTTATCGCCCTCCAGGTTCCTCGGAGAGTCATCAATGAGCTTGATGCCTTGATAAGCTCCTTTCCTGAGGACGGCTCACCTCTCACAGTTCTGGGCGACTTTAACCTCCCCACGCCTACCTTTGACTCATTCCTCTCTGCCTCCTTCTTTCCACTCCTCTCCTCCTTTGACCTCACCCTCTCACCTTCCCCCCCTACTCACAAGGCAGGAAATACGCTCGACCTCATCTTTACTAGATGCTGTTCTTCCACTAACCTCGTTGCAACTCCCCTCCAAGTCTCCGACCACTACCTTGTATCCTTTTCCCTCTCGCTCTCATCCAACACTTCCCACACTGCCCCTACTGGATGGTATCGCGCCGTCCCCAACCTTCGCTCTCTCTCCCCGCTACTCTCTCCTCTTCCATCCTATCATCTCTTCCCTCTGCTCAAACCTTCTCCAACCTATCTCCTGATTCTGCCTCCTCAACCCTCCTCTCCTCCCTTTCTGCATCCTTTGACTCTCTATGTCCCCTATCCTCCAGGCCGGCTCGGTCCTCCCCTCCCGCTCCGTGGCTCGACGACTCATTGCGAGCTCACAGAACAGGGCTCCGGGCAGCCGAGCGGAAATGGAGGAAAATCCGCCTCCCTGCGGACCTGACATCCTTTCACTCCCTCCTCTCTACATTTTCCTCTTCTCTCTGCTGCTAAAGCCACTTTCTACCACTCTAAATTCCAAGCATCTGCCTCTAACCCTAGGAAGCTCTTTGCAACCTTCTCCTCCCTCCTGAATCCTCCTCCCCTCCCCCTCCTCCTCTCTGCAGATGACTTCGTCAACCATTTTGAAAAGAAGGTCGACGACATCCGATCCTCGTTTGCTAAGTCAAACGACACCGCTGGTTCTGCTCACACTGCCCTACCCTGTGCTCTGACCTCTTTCTCCTCTCTCTCCAGATGAAATCTCGCCTTGTGACGGCCGGCCGCCCCTACAACCTGCCCGCTTGACCCTATCCCCTCCTCTCTTCTCCAGACCATTTCCGAGACCTCCTCCCTTACCTCACCTCGCTCATCAACTCATCCCTGACCGCTGGCTACGTCCCTTCCGTCTTCAAGAGAGCGAGAGTTGCACCCCTTCTGAAAAACCTACACTCGATCCCTCCGATGTCAACAACTACAGACCAGTATCCCTTCTTTCTTTTCTCTCCAAAACTCTTGAACGTGCCGTCCTTGGCCAGCTCTCCCGCTATCTCTCTCAGAATGACCTTCTTGATCCAAATCAGTCAGGTTTCAAGACTAGTCATTCAACTGAGACTGCTCTTCTCTGTATCACGGAGGCGCTCCGCACTGCTAAAGCTAACTCTCTCTCCTCTGCTCTCATCCTTCTAGACCCATCGGCTGCCTTCGATACTGTGAACCATCAGATCCTCCTCTCCACCCTCTCCGAGTTGGGCATCTCCGGCGCGGCCCACGCTTGGATTGCGTCCTACCTGACAGGTCGCTCCTACCAGGTGGCGTGGCGAGAATCCGTCTCCACACCACGTGCTCTCACCACTGGTGTCCCCCAGGGCTCTGTTCTAGGCCCTCTCCTATTCTCGCTATACACCAAGTCACTTGGCTCTGTCATAACCTCACATGGTCTCTCCTATCATTGCTATGCAGACGACACACAATTAATCTTCTCCTTTCCCCCTTCTGATGACCAGGTGGCGAATCGCATCTCTGCATGTCTGGCAGACATATCCGTGTGGATGACGGATCACCACCTCAAGCTGAACCTCGGCAAGACGGAGCTGCTCTTCCTCCCGGGGAAGGACTGCCCGTTCCATGATCTCGCCATCACGGTTGACAACTCCATTGTGTCCTCCTCCCAGAGCGCTAAGAACCTTGGCGTGATCCTGACAACACCCTGTCGTTTCAACTAACATCAAGGCGGTGGCCCGTTCCTGTAGGTTCATGCTCTACAACATCCGCAGAGTACGACCCTGCCTCACACAGGAAGCGGCGCAGGTCCTAATCCAGGCACTTGTCATCTCCCGTCTGGATTACTGCAACTCGCTGTTGGCTGGGCCTCCTGCCTGTGCCATTAAACCCCTACAACTCATCCAGAACGCCGCAGCCCGTCTGGTGTTCAACCTTCCCAAGTTCTCTCACGTCACCCCGCTCCTCCGCTCCCTCCACTGGCTTCCAGTTGAAGCTCGCATCCGCTACAAGACCATGGTGCTTGCCTACGGAGCTGTGAGGGGAACGGCACCTCAGTACCTCCAGGCTCTGATCAGGCCCTACACCCAAACAAGGGCACTGCGTTCATCCACCTCTGGCCTGCTCGCCTCCCTACCACTGAGGGAAGTACAGTTCCCTCAGCCCAGTCAAACTGTTCGCTGCTCTGGCCCCCCAATGGGGGAACAAACTCCCTCACGACGCCAGGACAGCGGAGTCAATCACCACCTTCCGGAGACACCTGAAACCCCACCTCTTTAAGGAATACCTAGGATAGGATAAAGTAATCCCTCTCACCCCCCCTCCCCCTGAAAAGATTTAGATGCACTACTGTTCCACTGGAGGTCATAAGGTGAATGCACCAATTTGTAAGTCGCTCTGGATAAGAGCGTCTGCTAAATGACTTAAATGTAAAATGTAAATGGGTGCAATAGGTCTTTACATAGCTGGGGGGCAATAGGCCTCCTTTACATAGCTGGGGTGCAATAGGTCTCCTTTACATAGCTGGGGTGCAATAGGTCTCCTTTACATAGCTGGGGTGCAATAGGTCTCCTTTACATAGCTGGGGGGCAATAGGCCTTTACATAGCTGGGGTGCAATAGGTCTTTACATAGCTGGGGTGCAATAGGTCTTTACATAGCTGGGGTGCAATAGGTCTCCTTTACATAGCTGGGGGGCAATATGTCTCCTTTAGATAGCTGGGGTGCAATAGGTCTCCTTTACATAGCTGGGGGCAATAGGTCTCCTTTACATAGCTGGGGTGCAATAGGCCTTTACATAGCTGGGGTGCAATAGGTCTCCTTTACATAGCTGGGGGGCAATAGGTCTTTACATAGCTGGGGGGCAATAGGTCTTTACATAGCTGGGGGGCAATAGGTCTTTACATAGCTGGGGTGCAATAGGTCTCCTTTACATAGCTGGGGGGCAATAGGTCTCCTTTACATAGCTGGGGTGCAATAGGTCTCCTTTACATAGCTGGGGGGCAATAGGTCTTTACATAGCTGGGGTGCAATAGGTATCCTTTACATAGCTGGGGGGCAATAGGTCTTTACATAGCTGGGGTGCAATAGGTCTTTACATAGCTGGGGTGCAATAGGTCTTTACATAGCTGGGGTGCAATAGGTCTCCTTTACATAGCTGGGGGGCAATAGGTCTTTACATAGCTGGGGTGCAATAGGTCTCCTTTACATAGCTGGGGGCAATAGGTCTTTACATAGCTGGGGGCAATAGGTCTCCTTTACATAGCTGGGGTGCAATAGGTCTTTACATAGCTGGGGGGCAATAGGTCTCCTTTACATAGCTGGGGTGCAATAGGTCTTTACATAGCTGGGGGGCAATAGGTCTCCTTTACATAGCTGGGGGGCAATATGTCTCCTTTAGATAGCTGGGGTGCAATAGGTCTCCTTTACATAGCTGGGGGGCAATAGGTCTTTACATAGCTGGGGTGCAATAGGTCTTTACATAGCTGGGGTGCAATAGGTCTCCTTTACATAGCTGGGGGGCAATATGTCTCCTTTAGATAGCTGGGGTGCAATAGGTCTCCTTTACATAGCTGGGGGGCAATAGGTCTCCTTTACATAGCTGGGGTGCAATAGGCCTTTACATAGCTGGGGTGCAATAGGTCTCCTTTACATAGCTGGGGGCAATAGGTCTTTACATAGCTGGGGGCAATAGGTCTTTACATAGCTGGGGGCAATAGGTCTTTACATAGCTGGGTGCAATAGGTCTCCTTTACATAGCTGGGGGCAATAGGTATCCTTTACATAGCTGGGGTGCAATAGGTCTCCTTTACATAGCTGGGGGCAATAGGTCTTTACATAGCTGGGGTGCAATAGGTATCCTTTACATAGCTGGGGGGCAATAGGTCTTTACATAGCTGGGGTGCAATAGGTCTTTACATAGCTGGGGTGCAATAGGTCTTTACATAGCTGGGGTGCAATAGGTCTCCTTTACATAGCTGGGGGGCAATAGGTCTTTACATAGCTGGGGTGCAATAGGTCTCCTTTACATAGCTGGGGGGCAATAGGTCTTTACATAGCTGGGGGGCAATAGGTCTCCTTTACATAGCTGGGGTGCAATAGGTCTTTACATAGCTGGGGGGCAATAGGTCTACTTTACATAGCTGGGGTGCAATAGGTCTTTACATAGCTGGGGGGCAATAGGTCTTTACATAGCTGGTTTGCAATAGGTCTCCTTTACATAGCTGGGGGGCAATAGGTCTCCTTTACATAGCTGGGGTGCAATAGGGCTCCTTTACATAGCTGGGGTGCAATAGGTCTCCTTTACATAGCTGGGGGGCAATAGGCCTTTACATAGCTGGGGTGCAATAGGTCTCCTTTACATAGCTGGGGGCAATAGGCCTTTACATAGCTGGGGGCAATAGGCCTTTACATAGCTGGGGCAATAGGTCTTTACATAGCTGGGGGCAATAGGTCTTTACATAGCTGGGGGCAATAGGTCTCCTTTACATAGCTGGGTGCAATAGGTCTCCTTTACATAGCTGGGGTGCAATAGGTCTTTACATAGCTGGGGTGCAATAGCTCTCCTTTACATAGCTGGGTGCAATAGGTCTTTACATAGCTGGGGTGCAATAGGTCTCCTTTACATAGCTGGGGTGCAATAGGTCTTTACATAGCTGGGGGCAATAGGTCTCCTTTACATAGCTGGGGGCAATAGGACTCCTTTACATAGCTGGGGGCAATAGGCCTTTACATAGCTGGGGTGCAATAGGTCTCCTTTACATAGCTGGGGGCAATAGGCCTTTACATAGCTGGGGGCAATAGTCCTTTACATAGCTGGGGGCAATAGGTCTTTTTACATAGCTGGGGGCAATAGGTCTCCTTTACATAGCTGGGGTGCAATAGGTCTCCTTTACATAGCTGGGGTGCAATAGGTCTTTACATAGCTGGGGTGCAATAGGTCTCCTTTACATAGCTGGGGGGCAATAGGTCTTTACATAGCTGGGGTGCAATGGGTCTCCTTTACATAGCTGGGGTGCAATAGGTCTTTACATAGCTGGGGTGCAATAGGTATTTACATAGCTGGGGGGCAATAGGTCTCCTTTACATAGCTGGGGTGCAATAGGTCTTTACATAGCTGGGGTGCAATAGGTCTCCTTTACATAGCTGGGGGGCAATAGGTCTTTACATAGCTGGGGTGCAATAGGTCTCCTTTACATAGCTGGGTTGCAATAGGTCTTTACATAGCTGGGGGGCAATAGGCCTTTACATAGCTGGGGGGCAATAGGTCTCCTTTACATAGCTGGGGTGCAATAGGTCTCCTTTACATAGCTGGGGTGCAATAGGTCTTTACATAGCTGGGGTGCAATAGGGCTCCTTTACATAGCTGGGGGGCAATAGGTCTTTACATAGCTGGGGTGCAATGGGTCTCCTTTACATAGCTGGGGTGCAATAGGTCTTTACATAGCTGGGGTGCAATAGGTATTTACATAGCTGGGGGGCAATAGGTCTCCTTTACATAGCTGGGGTGCAATAGGTCTTTACATAGCTGGGGTGCAATAGGTCTCCTTTACATAGCTGGGGTGCAATAGGTCTTTACATAGCTGGGGGGCAATAGGCCTTTACATAGCTGGGGGGCAATAGGTCTCCTTTACATAGCTGGGGTGCAATAGGTCTTTACATAGCTGGGGGCAATAGGTCTTTACATAGCTGGGGGCAATAGGTCTCCTTTACATAGCTGGGGGTGCAATAGGTCTTTACATAGCTGGGGGCAATAGGTCTCCTTTACATAGCTGGGGTGCAATAGGTCTTTACAAAGCTGGGGGCAATAGGTCTTTACATAGCTGGGGGCAATAGGTCTCCTTTACATAGCTGGGGTGCAATAGGTCTCCTTCACATAGCTGGGGGCAATAGGTCTTTACATAGCTGGGGTGCAATAGGTATCCTTTACATAGCAATAGGGGGCAATAGGTCTTTACATAGCTGGGGTGCAATAGGTCTTTACATAGCTGGGGTGCAATGTGGGGTGCAATAGGTCTCCTTTACATAGCTGGGGCAATAGGTCTTTACATAGCTGGGGTGCAATAGGTCTCCTTTACATAGCTGGGGGCAATAGGTCTTTACATAGCTGGGGGCAATAGGTCTCCTTTACATAGCTGGGGTGCAATAGGTCTTTACATAGCTGGGGGGCAATAGGTCTCCTTTACATAGCTGGGGTGCAATAGGTCTTTACATAGCTGGGGGGCAATAGGTCTTTACATAGCTGGGGTGCAATAGGTCTCCTTTACATAGCTGGGGGGCAATAGGTCTCCTTTACATAGCTGGGGTGCAATAGGGCTCCTTTACATAGCTGGGGTGCAATAGGTCTCCTTTACATAGCTGGGGGGCAATAGGCCTTTACATAGCTGGGGTGCAATAGGTCTCCTTTACATAGCTGGGGGGCAATAGGCCTTTACATAGCTGGGGGGCAATAGGCCTTTACATAGCTGGGGGGCAATAGGTCTTTACATAGCTGGGGGGCAATAGGTCTCCTTTACATAGCTGGGGTGCAATAGGTCTCCTTTACATAGCTGGGGTGCAATAGGTCTTTACATAGCTGGGGTGCAATAGCTCTCCTTTACATAGCTGGGGTGCAATAGGTCTTTACATAGCTGGGGTGCAATAGGTCTCCTTTACATAGCTGGGGTGCAATAGGTCTTTACATAGCTGGGGGGCAATAGGTCTCCTTTACATAGCTGGGGGGCAATAGGACTCCTTTACATAGCTGGGGGCAATAGGCCTTTACATAGCTGGGGGTGCAATAGGTCTCCTTTACATAGCTGGGGGCAATAGGCCTTTACATAGCTGGGGGCAATAGGCCTTTACATAGCTGGGGGGCAATAGGTCTTTACATAGCTGGGGGGCAATAGGTCTCCTTTACATAGCTGGGGTGCAATAGGTCTCCTTTACATAGCTGGGGTGCAATAGGTCTTTACATAGCTGGGGTGCAATAGGTCTCCTTTACATAGCTGGGGGGCAATAGGTCTTTACATAGCTGGGGTGCAATGGGTCTCCTTTACATAGCTGGGGTGCAATAGGTCTTTACATAGCTGGGGTGCAATAGGTATTTACATAGCTGGGGGGCAATAGGTCTCCTTTACATAGCTGGGGTGCAATAGGTCTTTACATAGCTGGGGTGCAATAGGTCTCCTTTACATAGCTGGGGGGCAATAGGTCTTTACATAGCTGGGGTGCAATAGGTCTCCTTTACATAGCTGGGGTGCAATAGGTCTTTACATAGCTGGGGGGCAATAGGCCTTTACATAGCTGGTGTGCAATAGGTCTCCTTTACATAGCTGGGGTGCAATAGGTCTCCTTTACATAGCTGGGGTGCAATAGGTCTTTACATAGCTGGGGTGCAATAGGGCTCCTTTACATAGCTGGGGGGCAATAGGTCTTTACATAGCTGGGGTGCAATGGGTCTCCTTTACATAGCTGGGGTGCAATAGGTCTTTACATAGCTGGGGTGCAATAGGTATTTACATAGCTGGGGGGCAATAGGTCTCCTTTACATAGCTGGGGTGCAATAGGTCTTTACATAGCTGGGGTGCAATAGGTCTCCTTTACATAGCTGGGGTGCAATAGGTCTTTACATAGCTGGGGGGCAATAGGCCTTTACATAGCTGGGGGCAATAGGTCTCCTTTACATAGCTGGGGTGCAATAGGTCTTTACATAGCTGGGGGCAATAGGTCTTTACATAGCTGGGGGCAATAGGTCTCCTTTACATAGCTGGGTGCAATAGGTCTTTACATAGCTGGGGGGCAATAGGTCTCCTTTACATAGCTGGGGTGCAATAGGTCTTTACATAGCTGGGGGCAATAGGTCTTTACATAGCTGGGGGCAATAGGTCTTTACATAGCTGGGGTGCAATAGGTCTCCTTTACATAGCTGGGGGCAATAGGTCTCCTTTACATAGCTGGGGTGCAATAGGTCTCCTTTACATAGCTGGGGTGCAATAGGTCTCCTTTACATAGCTGGGTGCAATAGGTCTTTACATAGCTGGGGGGCAAAGGGTCTCCTTTACATAGCTGGGGTGCAATAGGTCTTTACATAGCTGGGGGGCAATAGGGCTCCTTTACATAGCTGGGGGGCAATAGGACTCCTTTACATAGCTGGGGGGCAATAGGCCTTTACATAGCTGGGGTGCAATAGGTCTCCTTTACATAGTTGGGGGGCAATAGGCCTTTACATAGCTGGGGGGCAATAGGCCTTTACATAGCTGGGGGGCAATAGGTCTTTACATAGCTGGGGGACAATAGGTCTCCTTTACATAGCTGGGGTGCAATAGGTCTCCTTTACATAGCTGGGGTGCAATAGGTCTTTACATAGCTGGGGTGCAATAGGTCTCCTTTACATAGCTGGGGGGCAATAGGTCTTTACATAGCTGGGGTGCAATAGGTCTTTACATAGCTGGGGTGCAATAGGTCTTTACATAGCTGGGGTGCAATAGGTCTCCTTTACATAGCTGGGGTGCTTCTGAGATAAGGGGTTGAGAAAGGAGTCAATATACTCTGCCACATTACATGATTCACTCCCACAATCTGAAACAATGGGATGGGTTAGGGTTAGGACTAAAGTCAGGTTAGATGGTGAAGGGATTAGGGGTTAAAGGTTATCCTCACCATGATCTCCATTGCGCTCCATCGTGACGTGCCCCAGTACATGGCCATGCCATGGTTGATCACAAACGTCATCGCCCTCACCACCTCTACAACACACACACACACACACACACACACACACACACACACACACACACACACACACACACACACACACACACACACACACACACACACACACACACACACACACACGCGCAGTTAGACCTCACATCCTCTACAACACACACAGGGTTAGATCACCCAAACTAATCTCCACTGTTCTGTCAGTCTCTACTGCCCTTTCAGTCTCGTCTCCACTGTTCTGTCAGTCTCTACTGCCCTTTCAGTCTCGTCTCCACTGTTCTGTCAGTCTCTACTGCCCTTTCAGTCTCGTCTCCACTGTTCTGTCAGTCTTATCTCTGCTGTCCTGTCAGTCCCGTCTCTACTGTCCTGTCAGTCTCGTCTCTACTGTCCTGTCAGTCTGTCTCGTCTCTACTGTCCTGTCAGTCTCGTCTCTACTGTCCTGTCAGTCTTATCTCTACTGTCCTGTCAGTCTCGTCTCTACTGTCCTGTCAGTCTTATCTCTACTGTCCTGTCAGTCTCGTCTCTACTGTCCTGTCAGTCTCGTCTCTACTGTCCTGTCAGTCTCGTCTCTACTGTCCTGTCAGTCTCATCTCTACTGTCCTGTCAGTCTCGTCTCTACTGTCCTGTCAGTCTCGTCTCTACTGTCCTGTCAGTCTCGTCTCTACTGTCCTGTCAGTCCCGTCTCTACTGTCCTGTCAGTCCCGTCTCTACTGTCCTGTCAGTCTCGTCTCTACTGTCCTGTCAGTCTCGTCTCTACTGTCCTGTCAGTCTCGTCTCTACTGTCCTGTCAGTCCCGTCTCTACTGTCCTGTCAGTCTCGTCTCTACTGTCCTGTCAGTCTGTCTCGTCTCTACTGTCCTGACAGTCTCGTCTCTACTGTCCTGACAGTCTCGTCTCTACTGTCCTGTCAGTCTCGTCTCTGCTGTCCTGTCAGTCTCGTCTCTACTGTCCTGTCAGTCTCGTCTCTGCTGTCCTGTCAGTCTCGTCTCTACTGTCCCTGTCAGTCTCGTCTCTGCTGTCCTGTCAGTCTCGTCTCTACTGTCCTGTCAGTCTCGTCTCTACTGTCCTGTCAGTCCCGTCTCTACTGTCCTGTCAGTCTCGTCTCTGCTGTCCTGTCAGTCTCGTCTCTACTGTCCTGTCAGTCTCGTCTCTGCTGTCCTGTCAGTCTCGTCTCTACTGTCCTGTCAGTCTCGTCTCTACTGTCCTGTCAGTCCCGTCTCTACTGTCCTGTCAGTCTGTCTCGTCTCTACTGTCCTGTCAGTCTCGTCTCTACTGTCCTGTCATTCTCATCTCTACTGTTCTATCAGTCTTATCTCTACTGTTCTGTCAGTCTCGTCTCATCTCTGCTGTCCTGTCAGTCTCGTCTCTACTGTCCTGTCAGTCTGTCTCTACTGTCCTGTCAGTCTCGTCTCTGCTGTCCTGTCAGTCTCGTCTCTACTGTCCTGTCAGTCTCGTCTCTGCTGTCCTGTCAGTCTCGTCTCTACTGTCCTGTCAGTCTCGTCTCTGCTGTCCTGTCAGTCTCGTCTCTACTGTCCTGTCAGTCTCGTCTCTACTGTCCTGTCAGTCCCGTCTCTACTGTCCTGTCAGTCTGTCTCGTCTCTACTGTCCTGTCAGTCTCGTCTCTACTGTCCTGTCATTCTCATCTCTACTGTTCTATCAGTCTTATCTCTACTGTTCTGTCAGTCTCGTCTCATCTCTGCTGTCCTGTCAGTCTCGTCTCTACTGTCCTGTCAGTCTCGTCTCTACTGTCCTGTCAGTCTCGTCTCTACTGTCCTGTCAGTCTCGTCTCTACTGTTCTGTCAGTCTTATCTCTACTGTCCTGTCAGTCTCGTCTCTACTGTCCTGTCAGTCTCGTCTCGTCTCTACTGTCCTGTCAGTCTCGTCTCTGCTGTCCTGTCAGTCTCGTCTCTGCTGTCCTGTCAGTCTTATCTCTACTGTCCTGTCAGTCTCGTCTCTACTGTCCTGTCAGTCTTATCTCTACTGTCCTGCCAGTCTTATCTCTACTGTCCTGTCAGTCTTATCTCTACTGTCCTGCCAGTCTTATCACTACTGTCCTGCCAGTCTTATCACTACTGTCCTGCCAGTCTTATCACTACTGTCCTGCCAGTCTTATCACTACTGTCCTGTCAGTCTTATCTCTACTGTCCTGTCAGTCTCGTCTCTACTGTCCTGTCAGTCTTATCTCTACTGTCCTGTCAGTCTCGTCTCTACTGTCCTGTCAGTCTCGTCTCTACTGTCCTGTCAGTCTCGTCTCTACTGTCCTGTCAGTCTCATCTCTACTGTCCTGTCAGTCTCGTCTCTACTGTCCTGTCAGTCTCGTCTCTACTGTCCTGTCAGTCTCGTCTCTACTGTCCTGTCAGTCCCGTCTCTACTGTCCTGTCAGTCCCGTCTCTACTGTCCTGTCAGTCTCGTCTCTACTGTCCTGTCAGTCTCGTCTCTACTGTCCTGTCAGTCTCGTCTCTACTGTCCTGTCAGTCCCTGTCCCGTCTCTACTGTCCTGTCAGTCTCGTCTCTACTGTCCTGTCAGTCTGTCTCGTCTCTACTGTCCTGACAGTCTCGTCTCTACTGTCCTGACAGTCTCGTCTCTACTGTCCTGTCAGTCTCGTCTCTGCTGTCCTGTCAGTCTCGTCTCTACTGTCCTGTCAGTCTCGTCTCTGCTGTCCTGTCAGTCTCGTCTCTACTGTCCCTGTCAGTCTCGTCTCTGCTGTCCTGTCAGTCTCGTCTCTACTGTCCTGTCAGTCTCGTCTCTACTGTCCTGTCAGTCCCGTCTCTACTGTCCTGTCAGTCTCGTCTCTGCTGTCCTGTCAGTCTCGTCTCTACTGTCCTGTCAGTCTCGTCTCTGCTGTCCTGTCAGTCTCGTCTCTACTGTCCTGTCAGTCTCGTCTCTACTGTCCTGTCAGTCCCGTCTCTACTGTCCTGTCAGTCTGTCTCGTCTCTACTGTCCTGTCAGTCTCGTCTCTACTGTCCTGTCATTCTCATCTCTACTGTTCTATCAGTCTTATCTCTACTGTTCTGTCAGTCTCGTCTCATCTCTGCTGTCCTGTCAGTCTCGTCTCTACTGTCCTGTCAGTCTCGTCTCTACTGTCCTGTCAGTCTCGTCTCTGCTGTCCTGTCAGTCTCGTCTCTACTGTCCTGTCAGTCTCGTCTCTGCTGTCCTGTCAGTCTCGTCTCTACTGTCCTGTCAGTCTCGTCTCTGCTGTCCTGTCAGTCTCGTCTCTACTGTCCTGTCAGTCTCGTCTCTACTGTCCTGTCAGTCCCGTCTCTACTGTCCTGTCAGTCTGTCTCGTCTCTACTGTCCTGTCAGTCTCGTCTCTACTGTCCTGTCATTCTCATCTCTACTGTTCTATCAGTCTTATCTCTACTGTTCTGTCAGTCTCGTCTCATCTCTGCTGTCCTGTCAGTCTCGTCTCTACTGTCCTGTCAGTCTCGTCTCTACTGTCCTGTCAGTCTCGTCTCTACTGTCCTGTCAGTCTCGTCTCTACTGTTCTGTCAGTCTTATCTCTACTGTCCTGTCAGTCTCGTCTCTACTGTCCTGTCAGTCTCGTCTCGTCTCTACTGTCCTGTCAGTCTCGTCTCTGCTGTCCTGTCAGTCTCGTCTCTGCTGTCCTGTCAGTCTTATCTCTACTGTCCTGTCAGTCTCGTCTCTACTGTCCTGTCAGTCTTATCTCTACTGTCCTGCCAGTCTTATCTCTACTGTCCTGTCAGTCTTATCTCTACTGTCCTGCCAGTCTTATCACTACTGTCCTGCCAGTCTTATCACTACTGTCCTGCCAGTCTTATCACTACTGTCCTGCCAGTCTTATCACTACTGTCCTGCCAGTCTTATCACTACTGTCCTGCCAGTCTTATCACTACTGTCCTGCCAGTCTTATCTCTACTGTCCTGCCAGTCTTATCACTACTGTCCTGCCAGTCTTATCACTACTGTCCTGCCAGTCTTATCTCTACTGTCCTGCCAATCTTATCTCTACTGTCCTGCCAGTCTTATCACTACTGTCCTGCCAGTCTTATCTCTACTGTCCTGCCAGTCTTATCTCTACTGTCCAATCTGTTTAATAAAATATGGTTATGGTTATTACCCTCCATAGGTGAGTTGATGTCTGTGCGGTTTGCGAAGACGATGTCAACATACTCCAATTGCAGCCGAGACAGAGAATCCCTCAGACCTGGATCAAAGAGGTTACATCATCATCACTTCAATACGTCATTATTAAATCATCACTATGAGACAGAGATCCCTCAGACCTGGAACACGGCTATGACATCATCACTACAACATCACTATGAGACAGAGATCCCTCAGACCTGGAACACAGCTATGACATCATCACTACAACATCATCACTGACATTATCACTACATCATCACTGTGACATTTTCACTACATCATCACTTTGACATTAACACTACATCATCACTATGACATCATCACTATTACATTAACACTACATCATCACTATGACATCATCACTATGACATTATCACTACATCATCACTATGACATCATCACTTTGACATTAACACTACATCATCACTATGACATCATCACTATTACATTAACACTACATCATCACTATGACATCATCACTATGACATTATCACTACATCATCACTATGACATCATCACTATTACATTAACACTACATCATCACTATGACATTAACACTACATCATCACTATGACATCATCACTATGACATTATCACTACATCATCACTATGACATCATCACTATTACATTAACACTACATCATCACTATGACATTAACACTACATCATCACTATGACATCATCACTATGACATCATCACTATGACATCATCACTATGACATCATCACTATGACATTAACACTACATCATCACTATTACATTAACACTACATCATCACTATGACATCATCACTATGCCATTATCACTACATCATCACTATGACATTAACACTACATCATCACTATGACATTAACACTACATCATCACTATGACATCGTCACTATGACATCATCACTATGACATTAACACTACATCATCACTTTGACATTAACACTACATCATCACTATGACATCATCACTATGACATTAACACTACATCATCACTTTGACATTAACACTACATCATCACTATGACATCATCACTATGACATTAACATTACATGATCAATATGACATCGTCACTATGACATCATCACTATGACATTAACACTACATCATCACTTTGACATTAACACTACATCATCACTATGACATCATCACTATGACATTAACACTACATGATCAATATGACATCGTCACTATGACATCATCACTTTGACATTAACACTACATCATCACTTTGACATTAACACTACATCATCACTATGACATCGTCACTATGACATCATCACTATGACATTAACTCTACATCATCACTATGACATCATCACTGTGACATTAACACTACGTAGTCACTATGACATTAACACTACATCATCACTATGACATCATCACTATTACATTAACACTACATCATCACTATGACATCATCACTTTGACATTAACACTACATCATCACTATGACATCATCACTATTACATTAACACTACATCATCACTATGACATCATCACTTTGACATTAACACTACATCATCACTATGACATCATCACTATTACATTAACACTACATCATCACTATGACATCATCACTTTGACATTAACACTACATCATCACTATGACATCGTCACTATGACATCATCACTATGACATTAACTCTACATCATCACTATGACATCATCACTGTGACATTAACACTACATCATCACTGTGACATTAACACTACATCATCAATATGACATTTTCACTACATCATCACTATGACATCGTCACTATGACATCATCACTATGACATTAACTCTACATCATCACTATGACATCATCACTATGACATTAACTCTACATCATCACTATGACATCATCACTGTGACATTAACACTACGTAGTCACTATGACATTAACACTACATCATCACTATAACATTAACACTACATCATCACTATGATATTATTGCTACATCATCACTATGACATCATCACTATGAAATTTCCACTATGACATCATCACTATGATATTATTGCTAGATCATCACTATGACATCATCACTATGACATTTCCACTATGACGTAATCACTACATCATCACTATGACATCATCACTATTACATTAACAATACATCATCACTATGACATCATCACTATGATATTAACACTATGACATCATCACTATGATATTATTGCTACATCATCACTATGACATCATCACTATGACATTTCCACTATGACATCATCACTATGACATTTCCACTATGACATCATCACTACATCATCACTATGACATCATCACTACATTATCGTTATGCCATTTTTCACACCACATAATCGCTATGACATCATCACTATGACATTATCACTATGATATTTATCACTCCTTTCTCCCTCAATCCCTCTGCTCTCCTTTGACCCTCAATCCCTCTGCTCTCCTTTGACCCTCAATCCCTCTGCTCTCCTTTGACCCTCATTCCCTCTGCTCCCCTTTGACGCTCAATCCCTCTGCTCTCCTTTGGCCCTCAATCCCTGTGCTCTCCTTTGACCCTCAATCCCTCTGCTCTCCTTTGACCCTGAATCCCTTTGCTCTCCTTTGACCCTCAATCCCTCTGCTCTCCTTTGACCCTCAATCCCTCTGCTCTCCTTTGACCCTTAATCCCTCTGCTCTCCTTTGACCCTCAATCCCTCTGCTCTCCTTTGACCCTCAATCCCTCTGCTCTCAATTGACCCTCAATCCCTCTGCTCTCCTTTGACCCTCAATCCCTCTGCTCTCCTTTGACCCTCAATCCCTGTGCTCTCCTTTGACCCTCAATCCCTCTCTTTCGGCTTGGTCTCTCTTTCTTCTATGTTCTGAGCTGTCAGCTGTAGATGTCACTGAGCTAGTGGACATAGCTCTGTGAGGAGGAAGTGATGTCATACCTTCAATGATGTGTTTCCGAGACAACCCTCTCTCCGTCTCCGCCCTTCACAGGAAATAAGAGGAAGTTATGGCTTAGTGTTCAAGGTAGACCTTATTGTCCAAACCTTATTGTCCAGACCATACCCAAACAATTTGAGCATCTACTTTTAAAAATCCACCTTTCCAGAAACAAGCCTCTCACCGTTGCCGCTTGCTATAGACCACCCTCTGCCCCCAGCTGTGCACTGGACACCGTATGTAAACGGATTGCCCCCCATCTGTCTTCAGAGCTTGTGCTGCTAGGTGACCTAAACTGGGACACCCCGGCCATCCTATAACTCCAATCCAAAATGATATCTAGAATCGGCTTCCTATTTCGCAACAAAGCATCCTTCACTCCTGCTGTCAAACATACCTCGTAAACTGACCATCCTACCAATCCTCGACTTTGGTGATGTCATTACAAAATTGCCTCCAACATTCTACTCAACAAATTGGATCCAGTCTATCACAGTGCCATCCATTTTGTCACCAAAGCCCCATATACTACCCACCACTGCAATCTGTGCGCTCCCGTTGGCTGGCCTCGCTTCACTCTCATCGCCAAACCCACTGGCTCCAGGTCATCTATGAGTCTTTTCTAGGTAAAGCCCCGCCTTATCTCAGCTCACTGGTCACCATAGCAGCACACACTCGTAGCACGCGCTCCAGCAGGGATATCTCACTGGTCACCCTCAAAGCCAATTCATTCCTTTGGCCGCCTTTCCTTCCAGTTCTCTGCTGCCAATGACTGGAACAAACTGCAATAATCACTGAAGCTGGAGACTCATATTTCCCTCACTAGCTTTAAGCACCAGCTGTCAGAGCAGCTCACAGATCACTGCACCTGTACAAAGCCAATCTGTAAACAGCCCACCCAACTACCGCATCCCCATACTGTATTTATTTATTTATCTTGCTCCTTTGCACCCCAGTATCCCTACTTGCACATTCATCTTCTGCACATTGTGGAGGATGAATCAGAATTAGTTGGGTAACATAAGTAAGATGTTTTATTTACATAATATGCTTATGTGAGATACTTGTCATTAGAATGTCTCCCTTTGTACTATACTGTTGGCAGTTGCACTTTTCCCTTCTCAGCTAGGGCTCAGTCACTTGGGGCCCAGAGAGGGGAGAGGTCAGGCTTGTCTTTTACACGTCTCTGGTAATATGCAGAATATCAGAAAGGGAAGTGGACAGGATGGAACATTGTCTTCATATGTGAATTTATCTGTTAAACCACGTGAAGGGATGGTGTGATTAAGGGGGAACCAAATTATCTCTTGGCTCCACAATGTCTGTGCACAAGTCACTCCCCTCAGTGAGCTTGTCCAGGAGTGGGGAGAAGAGGGGGTTTACTTGTGATGGGTGTACATAGAGTTGACAATTGAGTTATGCCTTGGATGAGGTAATGTTTTGGTACTATGAAGTACAAGGAACGAGATTAGAACCTCGTCTTAGAGACCAAACTGAACAATAATTTATAGCTAATGCTATCTGGCTATGGGATAATCCTCTCTCAAGTAAAAGGCCCTTTGTGAAGTTTTCCTAAGATCTGTAGTTCGTCATGTTAGTTGAGAGGGGTGTATCTTTACTATAAGAGATCTCAGTTGCCATTATGTTGACACTCTCAACTTTTCATTAGAGATAGTGAATTGTTGAGAGTCAAATGCTATTGCAAAAGCTTAATTATTATTAAAGGTGAAGTTTAAGTATAACTCTGACTGGTGTGTGGTTTGTAACTCTTCCCATTTGGTAATACAGGAAATTGTAAGGGCAACATCTACCATTCCAGTGTTTAATTGTTATATTGTAATTACTTCGCCACCATGTCCTATTTATTAGCTTCAGAGTTTGTTCTGTTAGGTGACCTAAACTGGGATATGCTTAACACCCCGGCAGTCCTACAATGTAAGCTAGATGCCCTCAATCTCACTCAAATCATCAAGGAACCCACCAGGTACAACCCTAACTCTGTAAACAAGGGCACCCTCATAGACGTCATCCTGACCAACTGGCCCTCCAAATACACCTCCGCTGTCTTCAACCAGGATCTCAGCGATCATTGCCTCATTGCCTGTATCCGCCACGGAGCCGCAGTCAAACGACCACCCCTCATCACTGTCAAACGCTCCCTAAAACACTTCTGTGAGCAGGCCTTTCTAATCGACCTGGCCCGGGTATCCTGGAAGGACATTGACCTCATCCCGTCAGTTGAGGATGCCTGGTCATTCTTTAAAAGTAACTTCCTCACCATTTTAGATAAGCATGCTCCGTTCAAAAATGCAGAACCAAGAACAGATACAGCCCTTGGTTCACTCCAGACCTGACTGCCCTCGACCAGCACAAAAACATCCTGTGGCGGACTGCAATAGCATCGAATAGCCCCGTGATATGCAACTGTTCAGGAAGTCAGGAACCAATACACGCAGTCAGTCAGGAAAGCTAAGGCCAGCTTCTTCAGGCAGAAGTTTGCATCCTGTAGCTCCAACTCCAAAAGTTCTGGGACACTGTGAAGTCCATGGAGAACAAGAGTACCTCCTCCCAGCTGCCCACTGCACTGAGGCTAGGTAACACGGTCTCCACCGATAAATCCACGATTATCGAAAGCTTCAATAAGCACTTCTCAACGGCTGGCCATGCCTTCCGCCTGGCTACTCCAACCTCGGCCAACAGCTCCGCCCCCCAGCTCCTCGCCCAAGCCTCTCAGGTTCTCCTTTACCCAAATCCAGATAGCAGATGTTCTGAAAGAGCTGCAAAACCTAGATCCGTACAAATCAGCTGGGCTTGACAATCTGGACCCTCTATTTCTGAAACTATCTGCCGCCATTGTCGCAACCCCTATTACCAGCCTGTTCAACCTCTCTTTCATATCGTCTGAGATCCCCAAGGATTGGAAAGCTGCCGCAGTCATCCCCTCTTCAAAGGGGGAGACACCCTGGACCCAAACTGCTATAGACCTATATCCATCCTGCCCTGCCTATCTAAGGTCTTGAAAGCCAAGTCAACAAACAGGTCACTGACCATCTCGAATCCCACCGTACCTTCTCCGCTGTGCAATCTGGTTTCCGAGCCGGTCACGGGTGCACCTCAGCCACGCTCAAGGTACTAAACGATATCATAACCGCCATCGATAAAAGACAGTACTGTGCAGCCGTCTTCATCGACCTCGCCAAGGCTTTCGACTCTGTCAATCACCATATTCTTATCGGCAGACTCAATAGCCTCGGTTTCTCGGATGACTGCCTTGCCTGGTTCACCAATTACTTTGCAGACAGAGTTCAGTGTGTCAAATCGGAGGGCATGCTGTCCGGTCCTCTGGCAGTCTCTATGGGGGTGCCACAGGGTTCAATTCTCGGGCCGACTCTTTTCTCTGTATATATCAATGATGTTGCTCTTGCTGCGGGCGATTCCTGATCCACCTCTACGCAGACGACACCATTCTATATACTTTCGGCCCGTCATTGGACACTGTGCTATCTAACCTCAAACGAGCTTCAATGCCATACAGCACTCCTTCCGTGGCCTCCAACTGCTCTTAAACGCGAGTAAAACCAAATGCATGCTTTTCAACCGATCGCTGCCTGCACCCGCATGCCCGACTAGCATCACCACCCTGGATGGTTCCGACCTTGAATATGTGGACATCTATAAGTACCTAGGTGTCTGGCTAGACTGCAAACTCTCCTTCCAGACTCACATCAAACATCTCCAATCGAAAATCAAATCAAGAGTCGGCTTTCTATTCCGCAACAAAGCCTCCTTCACTCACGCCGCCAAGCTTACCCTAGTAAAACTGACTATCCTACCGATCCTCGATTTCGGCGATGTCATCTACAAAATGGCTTCCAACACTCTACTCAGCAAACTGGATGCAGTCTATCATAGTGCCATCCGTTTTGTCACCAAAGCACCTTATACCACCCACCACTGCGACTTGTATGCTCTAGTCGGCTGGCCTCGCTACATATTCGTCCGCCAGACCCACTGGCTCCAGGTCATCTACAAGTCCATGCTAGGTAAAGCTCCGCCTTATCTCAGTTCACTGGTCACGATGGCAACACCCATCCGTAGCACACGCTCCAGCAGGTGTATCTCACTGATCATCCCTAAAGCCAACACCTCATTTGGCCGCCTCTCGTTCCAGTACTCTGCTGCCTGTGACTGGAATGAACTGCAAAAATCGCTGAAGTTGGAGACTTTTATCTCCCCTCACCAACTTCAAACATCAGCTATCCGAGCAGCTAACCGATCGCTGCAGCTGTACATAGTCTATTGGTAAATAGCCCACCCATTTTCACCTACCTCATCCCCATACTGTTTTTATACTGTTTTTTTATTTTATTTATTTATTTACCTTTCTGCTCTTTTGCACACCAATATCTCTACCTGTACATGACCATCTGATCATTTATCACCCCAGTGTTAATCTGCAAAATTGTATTATTCGCCTACCTCATGCCTTTTGCACACATTGTATATAGACTGCCCATTTTTTTTTTTTTTCTACTGTGTTATTGACTTGTTAATTGCTTACTCCATGTGTAACTCTGTGTTGTCTGTTCACACTGCTATGCTTTATCTTGGCCAGGTCGCAGTTGCAAATGAGAACTTGTTCTCAACTAGCCTACCTGGTTAAATAAAGGTGAAATAAAATTAAAAAAAAATAAAATAAAAATATTGCCTTATCTTACCTCAAATGCACTCACTGTATATAGACTTTTTGTTTCCTTTTTTCTACTTTCTTATTGACTGTATGTTTTGTTTATTCCAAGTGTAACTGTGTGTTGTTGTATATGTTAAACTGCTTTGCTTTATCTTGGCCAGGTCTCAGTTGTAAATGAGAACTTGTTCTCAACTAGCCTACCTAGTTAAATAAAGGTGAAATAAATAAATAAACATTGTCCTCTTTTGGACATTCTGTCAGTTTAAGGGGATAGTTTTGGAATGAAGCCCTTTATCTTCTTCCCCAGAGTCAGATGAGCTCGTGGATACCTGGCTCTCGATGCTGCTTGCTGTTCCATTGCTTCATTGTTTCGGAAAACTACATTTAAAAAACACTCTTATCCAGAGCGACGTAATGTGCATACATTTTTGTTATGGTCCCCCGTGGAAATTGAACCCACAACCCTGGCACTGCAAGTGCTCTACCAACTGGAACAACCTCAAACTTCCTTCATACTGGACACAGAGACATACAAATGGTATCCACTGGTTCATCTGACTCTGGGGAAGTAGATAAAGGGCTTCATTGCCAAAATCCTGAAGTATCCCTTTAAGGTTAAAAGACATTTCCAACAGAAACAAAATAACTGATTTAAGAGACAGAGTCAAACTATTAAACATTTGCTTTTAGAGACACACAACAGAGTCAAACAATGAAACATCTGCTTTTAGAGACACTTACTGTCCTCCCCAGTAGATCTTAGTGGTCACCACATAACTAGACCTCCTGATGGATACAGAGAGAAAGAGAGGGGGAGAGAGAGAGGGAGGAGGAGGAGAGGGAGGAAAGAGAGAGGGAGGATAGAGAGAGAGGTGGGAGAGGGGGAAGAGGGGGAGAGAGAGAGAAAGGCGTGAGGGAGAGAGGGGAAGAGAAAGAGAAAGGAAGAGAGAGAGAAGTTAGAGAGAGGGTAGAGAGAGTGGAGAAAGAGGGGGAGAGGGGGGAGAAGAGGGATGGATGATTAATAGAGGAAGGGGGATGAGATGGAGTTGGAGGAGAGGGGAGAAGTAAGGCATTAGATGGAGCGAAGGAGGAGAGGGGGAGAAGAAAGGTATTAGATGGAGTTGGAGGAGAGGGGGAGAAGTAAGGTATTAGATGGAGCGAAGGAGGAGAGGGGAGAAGAAAGGTATTAGATGGAGTTGGAGGAGAGGGGAGAAGTAAGGTATTAGATGGAGTGAAGGAGGAGAGGGGGAGAAGTAAGGTATTAGATGGAGCGAAGGAGAAGAGGGGGAGAAGTAAGGTATTAGATGGAGCGAAGGAGAAGAGGGGGAGAAGTAAGGTATTAGATGGAGCGAAGGAGGAGAGGGGGAGAAGTAAGGTATTAGATGGAGCAAAGGAGGAGAGGGGGAGAAGAAAGGTATTAGATGGAGCGAAGGAGGAGAGGGGGATAGACATTATTTCAGTATTATTGCTGAGCTGTCACCATCAGTGACTGAGACGGATGGAGAGAATGAGTGAAAGAGTGTAAGAGGATGGGCCTCACCTCCATTCCTTCTTCTTTAGGATTTTACCCAAAGTCGTCTCAGCCCTGAGCGAGAGAGACACACACACAAATCACTACATTTAGCCATCTATGAATTATTTGTTGCCTACTGGGTAGAGAAGGGGAGAGAGAGTAGCGTACCTTCCTGAAGCGTAAACCTCTGCTGTGTCAAACAGGTTCACTCCGTTGTCATAGGCTATGGTCATCAGGCTCTCTGCCATCTACGCACACACACACACACACACACACACACACACACACACACACACACACACACACACACACACACACACACACACACACACACACACACAGAATGAATGAATGAATGAAAACACACACACACACACACACACACACACACACACACACACAATGAATGAAAACACACACATACAGTGGGTATAGAGAGTCGCCACCCCTTTTCAAAATGTTCACCTTTTGTTGCCTTACGGTAACCCACAATGTCCAAGTGAAAAAATGAATTAAAACAACAATTAAAAATAAAACAATTCAATACCCTATTTGTGTCACTCCCTCTCCGGCCTCGAGGTCCTCAGGCTGCTGATTACCCCGCACACCTGTCACCATCGTCTCGCGCACCTGTCACCATCCTCAGGCTGCTGATTACCCCGCACACCTGTCACATCATCTCGCACACCTGTCACCATCCTCAGGCTGCTGATTACCCCGCACACCTGTCACCATCGTCTCGCGCACCTGTCACCATCCTCAGGCTGCTGATTACCCCGCGCACCTGTCACCATCGTCTCGCACACCTGTCGCCATCGTCTCGCGCACCTGTCACCATCGTCTCGCACACCTGTCACCATCGTCTCACGCACCTGTCACCATCGTCTCGCGCACCTGTCACCATCGTCTCGCACACCTGTCACCATCGTCTCGCGCACCTGTCACCATCGTCTCACGCACCTGTCACCATCGTCTCGCGCACCTGTCACCATCGCCTCGCCGCACCTGTCACCATCGCCTCGCGCACCTGTCACCATCGTCTCGCGCACCTGTCACCATCGTCTCGCGCACCTGTCACCATCGTCTCGCGCACCTGTCACCATCGTCTCGCGCACCTGTCACCATCGTCTCGCGCACCTGTCACCATCGTCTCGCGCACCTGTCACCATCGTCTCGCGCACCTGTCACCATCGTCTCGCGCACCTGTCACCATCGTCTCGCGCACCTGTCGCCATCGTCTCGCGCACCTGTCGCCATCGTCTCACGCACCTGTCGCCATCGTCTCACGCACCTGTCACCATCGTCTCGCGCACCTGTCACCATCGTCTCGCGCACCTGTCACCATCGTCTCGCGCACCTGTCACCATCGTCTCGCGCACCTGTCACCATCGTCTCGCGCACCTGTCACCATCGTCTCGCACACCTGTCACCATCGTCTCGCGCACCTGTCACCATCGTCTCGCGCACCTGTCGCCATCGTCTCACGCACCTGTCACCATCGTCTCGCGCACCTGTCACCATCGTCTCGCACACCTGTCGCCATTGTCTCGCGCACCTGTCACCATCGTCTCGCACACCTGTCACCATCGTCTCGCGCACCTGTCGCCATCGTCTCGCGCACCTGTCGCCATCGTCTCGCGCACCTGTCACCATCGTCTCGCGCACCTGCGCCTCATGACATCCCTGGACTCTATTTACCTCCTTGATTATCTCCCCTATATCTGTCATTCCCCTTGTCCAGTCCTCACCTTAGTTCCTTTTTTATGTTTCTATTTTAGTTTGGTCAGGGCGTGAGTTGGGGTTCTATGTTTCTATGTTTGGTTCTGTGTGTTAGATTTCTATGTGTTTTCCAAATCAGAGGCAGCTGTCAATCGTTGTCTCTGATTGAGAACCATACTTAGGCAGCCTGTTTTCCCACTATGGGTTGTGGGTTGATGTTTTGTGTGTATTGCACCTTGCAGAGCTGTTCATTTGTCGTGTTGTTGTTTTTTGTTCAAGTATTCGTATTTATCAAAAGTATTATGAACACTTACCACGCTGCACCTTGGTCCTCTTCTCCTCCCGACGACAATCGTTACAGAACTATCTTCTTCCCAATCGTTACAGAACTATCTTCTTCCCAATCGTTACACCTCTTGGTTCTTTCCTCAGGTGTTACTGACTCTGTTTTCATGTCAGTGCGTTGTTTGTGTTTCGTGTTCATTGTTTCTTTTATTTATTAAAACACTCACTCCCTGAACTTGCTTCCCAACTCTCATTACAACTTGGATAAGTAAACATCCCCACTTTTAAAATTGCAATTGCAAACTTGCTGAGGTATAACCAACCACCGTCCAGATCCCAAATCAAGCTAATTGGCTTTCATCTGTGATCAATTGTAGTGGCTTTGATTAGTCCAGAATAAAAGCGGCTGTTCATAGAGGACTCCAATTCAAAGCAAGGGATCCACTATGGGCGGATAGGTACTTTCAAAAGATCTAAACTCAGAAAAAAAGTCCCTTTTTCAGGATACTGTCTGTCAGAGATAATTACTAAAAATCCAAATAACTTCACAGATCTTCATTGTAAAGGGTTTAAACACTGTTTCCCATGCTTGTTCAATGAACTATAAACAATTAATGAACATGCACCTGTGGAATGGTTACTAAGACACTAACAGCTTACAGACGGTAGGCAATTAAGTTCACATTTGTGAAAACTTAGGACACTAAAGAGGCCTTTCTGACTCTGAAAAACACCAAAAGACTCACAGGGTCCCTGCTCATCTGTGTGAATGTGCCTGAGGCATGAGGACTTGCAGATGTGGCCAGGGCAATAAATTGCAATGTCCGTACTATGAGACACCTAAGACAGTTCTACAGGGAGACGGGACGGGCAGCTGATTGTCCTCGCAGTGGCAGACCACGTGTAACAACACCTGCACAGGATCGGTACATCCGAACATCACACCTGCGGGACAGGTACAGGATGGCAACAACAGCTGCCCGAATTACACCAGGAACACACAATCCCTCCATCAGTGCTTGTTGTCATTGCAAGCAATCACAACGCTGTGTGTTACAGGGAAGATATCCTCCTCCCTCATGTGGTACCCTTCCTGCAGGCTCATTCTGACATGACCCTCCAGCATGACAATGCCACCAGCCATACTGCTCATTCTGTGCATGATTTCCTGCAAGACAGGAATGTCAGTGTTCTGCCATGGCCAGCAAAGAGCCCGGATCTCAATCCCATTATGCACGTCTGGGACCTGTTGGATCGGAGGGTGAGAGCTAGGGCCATTCTCCCCATAAATGTCCTGGAACTTGCAGTTGCCTTGGTGGAAGAGTGGAGTAACATCTCACAGCAACAACTGACAAATCTGGGGCAGTCCTTCAGGAGGAGATGCACTGCAGTAATTAATGCAGCTGGTGGCCACACCAGATATTGACTGTTACTTTTGATTTTGACCCCCCCCCCCCCCTTGGACACATTATTCCAATTCTGTTAGTCACATGTCTGTGGAACTTGTTCAGTTTTAATCAGTTGTTGAATCTTGTCATGTTCATACAAATATTTACAATTTTTTTTGCTGTGATTATAAGATAAAATTGTGGAAAGGGACAAGTCAGGGGGTGGATATGAAACTATTTCAAAGGCTTTGTCTATCCCTCGGATATTAAGGAGTGGAAGGCATATGGCACCACCCAGACCCTGCATAGATCAGGACGTCCCTCCAAACTGGATGAAAGGGCAAGGAGGAGACTGATCAGAGAGGCTGCCAAGCAGCCAATGGTGAACTTGAAGGAGCTTCAGGCCTTTATGGCAAAGACTGGTCAATGTGTGCATGTGACCCCAATATCACAAACACTCCACAAATCTGGCCTCTCTGCGAGGGTGGCAAGAAAAAAAACTCTCCTCAAAAATAGCCAAGTCTCGTTTGAGCGTTGCCAAAAAGCACATTGTAGATTCCGAAGTCAAGTGGCAAAAGGTGCTGTGGTCAGAAGAGTGTAAAGAACACCATGTCTACAGTAAAGAACACCATGTCTACAGTAAAGAACACCACGTCTACAGTAAAGAACACCACGTCTACAGTAAAGAACACCATGTCTACAGTAAAGAACACCACGTCTACAGTAAAGAACACCACGTCTACAGTAAAGAACACCACGTCTACAGTAAAGAACACCATGTCTACAGTAAAGAACACCACGTCTACAGTAAAGAACACCACGTCTACAGTAAAGAACACCACGTCTACAGTAAAGAACACCACGTCTACAGTAAAGAACACCATGTCTACAGTAAAGAACACCACGTCTACAGTAAAGAACACCACGTCTACAGTAAAGAACACCATGTCTACAGTAAAGAACACCACGTCTACAGTAAAGAAGAAGAAGGTGAAAGTCCCTGAGTGTTCTAGTAAGAGCCACACACATATATATATATATATACACACACAACCACACACCAACATAATTAATGATAACACACACATACACACATTAAACTCAGCAAAAAAAGAAACTTTCCAAGACTACTAAACTCTATCTGTCTGTAACGAACTACGTATATCTAAACTCAGCAAAAAAAGAAACGTCTTCACTGTCAACTGTGTTTATTTTCAGCAAACTTAACATGTATAAATATTTGTATGAACATATCAAGATTCAACAACTGAGACATAAACTGAACAAGTTCCGCAGACATGTGACTAACAGAAATTGAATAATGTGTCCCTGAACAAAGGTGGTGGCATTGTCATGCTGGAGGGTCATGTCAGGATGAGCCTGCAGGAAGGGTACCACATGAGGGAGGAGGATGTCTTCTGTGTAACGCACAGCGTTGTCATGCTGGAGGGTCATGTCAGGATGAGCCTGCAGGAAGGGTACCACATGAGGGAGGAGGATGTCTTCCCTGTAAAGCACAGCGTTGAGATTGCCTGCAATGACAACAGGCGCAATCCGATGATGCTGTGACACACCGCCCCAGACCATGACGGACCCTCTACCTCCAAATCGATCCCGCCCCAGACCATGACGGACCCTCCATCTCCAAATCGATCCCACTTCAGAGTACAGGCCTCGTTGTAATGCTCATTCCTTCAACTATAAACGCGAATCCGACCATCACCTCTGGTGAGACAAAACCGCGACTCGTAGGTAAAGAGCACTTTTTGCCAGTCCTGTCTGGTCCAGCGACAGTGAGTTGTGCCCATAGGCAACGTTGTTGTCGGTGATGTCTGGTGAGGACCTGCCTTACTACAACAGGCCTACAAGCCCTCAGTCCAGCCTCTCTCAGCCTATTGCGGACCGTCTGAGCACTGATGGAGGGATTGTGCGTTCCTGGTGTCACTCAGGCAGCTGTTGTTGCCATCCTGTACCTGTCCTGCAGCTGTGATGTTCTTAGGCGTCTCACAGTATGGACATTGCAAGTTATTGCCCTGGCCACATCTGCAGGCCTCATGCCTCTTTGCAGCATGCCTAAGGCACGTTCACGCAGATGAGCATGGACCCTGGGCATCTTTCTTTTGGTGTTTTTTAGAGTCAGTATAAAGGCCTCTTTAGTGTCCTAAGTTTTCACAACTGTGACCTTAATTGCCTACCATCAGCTGTTAGTGTCTTAATTATGGCTAGGGGGCAGTATTTCAACATCTGGATGAGAAGCGTGCCAAAAGTAAACTGCCTGTTACTCAGGCCCAGAAGCTAGGATATGCATATAATTGGTAGTATTGGATAGAAAATACTCTAACGTTTCTAAAACTGTTTAAATAATGTCTGTGAGTATTACATAACTCATAAGACAACCTGAGGACAATCCATCCAGGAAGTGGGATTTGTTTTATGTGGGTATTTTGAATTGAATGCCTATGCAGTATCTAATGGGTTAGGACCCAGGTTGCAGTTCCTATGGCTTCCAATAGATGTCAACAGTCTTTAAGACATCGTTTCAGGCTGGTTTTCTGAAAAATGAAGAAGAATGAGACCTTTTGGTCAGTGGACTGAGGAAGAATGCAGAGCTGGTTTGCGGGCGTGACCGATTGCGCGGCCTTCGTTGTTTTTCCTTTCTATTGAATATGCTATTGTCCGGTTTAAATATGATCGATTATTTTGACAATTGAAAACCTGAGGATGAATTAATTACCGGTACTATTAGGATGTATTAGTCTGCATGTTTTGACTGCCTTGGAGCCAGTGGATTACTGAACAAAACGCGCCAACAAAACATAGTTTTTGGGATATAAAGAGGGACTTTATCGAACAAAAATAACATTTACTGTGTAGCTGGGACTCCTGTGACTGCAACCATATGAAGATCTTCAAAGGTAAGTGATTAATTATATCTGATTACAAAAGTTTATCTGACTTTTGTAATTCCTTTACTTGGCTGTAAAATGCTTTTGTAAGCGGGGCGCTGTCCTCAGATAATCGCATGGTATGCTTTCGCCGTAAAGCCTTTTTGAAATCTGACAAAGCGGTTGAGATTAACAAGAAGTTCATCTTGAAGCCGATGTATAACACTTGTATTTTTTATGAATGTTTATTATGACTATTTCCGTATTTTGAATTTGGAGCTGTGCTTTCAATTTCACCGGATGTTGTCGTGGTGGGTCGCTAGCGGATGTGATTCAGTTCAGCCCAATCCCTCCATCAGCCTGCGGGAGAAAGATTAACGACCGTTCCACAGTTGCATGTTCATTCATTGTTTATGGTTCATTAAACAAACATGGGACACAGTGTTTAAACCCTTTACAATGAAGATCTGTGAAGTTACTTAGATTTTTACGAATGATCTTTGACAGACAGGGTACTGAAAAAGGGACGTTTTTTTTTTTTTGCTGAGTTTATATAGACACACACAACCACATACCAACAGAATTAATGATAACACACACATATAGACACACACAACCACCTACCAACAGAATTAATGATAACACACACACATATACACACACAACCACCTACCAACAGAATTAATGATAACACACACATATATACACACACAACCACATACCAACAGAATTAATGATAACACACACACATATACACACACAACCACCTACCAACAGAATTAATGATAACACACACATATATACACACACAACCACATACCAACAGAATTAATGATAACACACACATATATACACACACAACCACATACCAACAGAATTAATGATAACACACACACATATACACACACAACCACCTACCAACAGAATTAATGATAACACACACATATATACACACACAACCACATACCAACAGAATGAATGATAACACACACATATATACACACACAACCACATACCAACAGAATTAATGATAACACACACATACCTCATCTGTGATCTGTGAACCAAATGTCACCCATGTTCCTGTGGAAATAGAAAACTGTCAAACACACACATAGTATAAGGTTGTGTGTGTGTGTGTGTGTGTGTGTGTGTGTGTGTGTGTGTGTGTGTGTGTGTGTGTGTGTGTGTGTGTGTGTGTGTGTGTGTGTGTGTGTGTGTGTGTTCTACTCACCTAACCCTAAACATGAAACTCTGAGACCAGATTTTCCCAGATTCCTGAAACAGATCAATCAATCATTTAACATCCTCAATGTGATTGGTTAGCTGAACTGAATCACATGATCAATCAGTCAATCACCCATCTGTGCTCTTTGACATTGCATTGCTCAGATAACAAATGTGTTTTTCTTAATATTTACATGTCCTGCGTTACTCATGTCATGTGTATATACTGTATTCTATACTATCTACTGTATCTCAGTCTATGCCTGCGTTACTCATGTCATGTGTATATACTGTATTCTATACTATCTACTGTATCTCAGTCTATGCCTGCGTTACTCATGTCATGTGTATATACTGTATTCTATACTATCTACTGTATCTCAGTCTATGCCTGCGTTACTCATGTCATGTGTATATACTGTATTCTATACTATCTACTGTATCTCAGTCTATGCCTGCGTTACTCATGTCATGTGTATATACTGTATTCTATACTATCTACTGTATCTCAGTCTATGCCTGCGTTACTCATGTCATGTGTATATACTGTATTCTATACTATCTACTGTATCTCAGTCTATGCCGCTCTGCCCGTCCATAAAGCATAACTACAAAGATTACATCATCACACAAAACGCTAATTGTTTTGCACATTATGCTCTCATTAGTCTCACTGCAGAATTAGACGTTTATCCAAAGTCACGTTTAGAAGACTTTTAGTTGCTCCTGATGCTCTGGATCATTTCTCCAAACGTCACATTAAGAGAGATAAGTTCAGGCCCTCATTCTGAATGTTTAAGGTAAGGGTTAGGGTTAGGTTTACATTTATGGGTTAGGGTAAGGGTTAAGGTTTGGGATAGGGTTAAGGGTTAGGGTTAGGTTTACATTTATGGGTTAGGGTAAGGGTTAAGGTTTGGGATAGGGTTACGGTTGGGGGTTAATGTTTGGGATAGGGTTAAGGGTTAGGGTTAGGCTTAGGGTTACGTTTTGGGATAGGTTTAGGGTTAGGGTTAAGTGTTAGGGTTAAGGTTAAGTGTTAGGGTTAAGGGTTAGGGTTAGGAGACCCAACAATCAGGAAACATCAGGCCCAACAATCAGGAAACATCAGGCCCAACAATCAGGAAACAACAGGCCCAACAATCAGGAAACATCAGGCCCAACAATCAGGAAACAACAGGCCCAACAATCAGGAAACAACAGGCACAACAATCAGGAAACAACAGGCCCAACAATCAGGAAACATCAGGCCCAACAATCAGGAAACAACAGGCCCAACAATCAGGAAACAACAGGCCCAACAATCAGGAAACAACAGGCCCAACAATCAGGAAACAACAGGCCCAACAATCAGGAAACAACAGGCCCAACAATCAGGAAACAACAGGCCCAACAATCAGGAAACATCAGGCCCAACAATCAGGAAACATCAGGCCCAACAATCAGGAAACATCAGGCCCAACAATCAGGAAACAACAGGCCCAACAATCAGGAAACAACAGGCCCAACAATCAGGAAACAACAGGCCCAACAATCAGGAAACATCAGGCCCAACAATCAGGAAACAACAGGCCCAACAATCAGGAAACAACAGGCCCAACAATCAGGAAACATCAGGCCCAACAATCAGGAAACATCAGGCCCAACAATCAGGAAACAACAGGCCCAACAATCAGGAAACTACACACTATCACCATGACCATCAATCTCTCTCTCTCTTTCTTTTACACTGAGGATATTTTTGCAGAATTCTTAGTTGTACACTGAGTCTCAATTTGGTTTTTGTCCCATTTTGTGAATTCTTGGTTGGTGAGCGGACCTCACAACCATGAAGGGCAATGGGTTATATAAACGATCCAAAATATTACACACTCACACACACAGATACACACACAGATACAAACACACACACTCACACACACAGATACAAACACACACACACACGGAGAGACACAAACACACACACAGATACACACACACACACACACACGGAGAGACAAAAACACACACAGACACAAACACACACACACAGGGAGAGACATACACACACAGAGATACAGATAAACACACACACACACACGCACGCACAGACACACAAACACACACACACAGAGATACAAAAACACACACACAAACAAACACCCACAAACACACACACACAAAGATACAAACACACACGCACGCACAAACACACACAAACACACACACACAAAGATACAAACACACACAAACACACACAAACACACACACACACACACACACACACACAAAATCTGACACAGCTGCTGGATTAACTTCTTAATTTTAAGGTATAGGGGGCAACATTTTCACTTTTGGATAAATAGCGTGCCCAATTTCAACTTCCTGCTACTCATGCCAACAATATAAGATATTAATATTATTAGTACATTTGGATAGAAAAAACTGTGGAGTTTCTAAAACTGTTTGAATCGTGTCTGTGAGAATAACAGAATATATGAGGCAGGCAAAACCCTGAGGACTAACCGTTCAGATTTTTGAGGTCTGTCTGTTCAGTGAGTTCTCATTGGGAAACTATATTTCTTAGGCACCGCTTCCATTGGATGTCACCAGTCTTTGTAATTTGGTTGAGGTTATTCCTTTTTGCAATGAAGTAGTACGGTCATCTAGGAAATGGGTAACACTGTTGACTGTTTCGCACGACTTGAGTTAGTTTCCTCTCATCCTCTATTGAAAACAGATAGACCCGTCTTCAATTTGATTAATTATTAACGTTTAAAAATACCTAAAGTTGTATTACAAAAGTAGTTTGAAATGTTTTGCCAAAGTTTACAGGCAACTTTTGAGATATTTTGTAGTGACGTTGCGCAATTTGGAAGCTGTTTTTTTTCTGGATCAAATGGGCCAAATAAATGGACATTTTGGATATATATGGACGGAATTAATCGAACAAAAGGATCAATTGTGATGTTTCAAGAAGACACTGGATGAATACCAGAGAGTGTAGCAGGAGCAAATGTGACAGTACCCCCCCCCCCCCCCCCTATAGACGCCACCTGGCACACGACCTGGCTTGTCTGGGTGTGAGGTATGATAATCCTGTAAGAGGGAGGGATCCAGAATGTGATGACGGGGCACCTAGCAGCGCTCCTCCGGCCCGTATCTGCAACCCCAATGGCGCACATCCAAATGCTGCAGGACGGTATAGGCAGGATGGTCGAGAGAGGAGCTACCAAACAAGTGTAGTCACGGATGAATCTTCTATAAAAATTGGTAAACCCCAGGAAACGCTGTGACTGCTTCAGATTCGCGGGCCACTCTGTCCATTCATAGCTGACCTTGAGCAATAATGTAACCCAAGAAGGACACCGAGGAAACCTGAAACTCACATTTCTCAGCCTTAACAAATAGCTTATTCTCCAACAGCCTTTTGAGAACTTAGTGGACGTGTTGCTTGTGAGCCTCAAGGTCCTTCGAAAAAATAAGACTGTCATCCACATAGACAAAAACAAAACGCCCAATGACATCCCTCAGGACATCATTAAGCAGGGATACTTGCTCCTGACAGTGATACTATTCAAACCACGGAAGTCTATGCATGGCCTCAGTGACCCATCCTTCTTCTTGACAAAGAAAAACCCAGCTCCCAACAGAGTGGAACAATGCCTGTCCGACAGCCAGGGAGTTCTGGATGTATTCTTCCATGGCCTCTTGCTCGGGGCGAGAGAGGTTATACAACCTGCTACTAGGGAGTGGAGCACCAGGCTGAAGCTTGATAGCACAGTCGTGTGCGGCCGATGAGGCGGCTGAGATGGGGTGTGTGCTCTCGAGATGGTACAGCAGAGTAACAGGATCTTGAATAATCATAAATGGCTAGAATCATGAACTGACTGACTGAGCAGAGATTACAATCTGGCAGCTTGGAAGAGTCAGGACTGAGTATTTGTTTATGGAACAAGTTGCAGCTGGTAGGGATTTGCTCTGACTCCACCACACCTGTCTCCAACCACACATTCACAGAGAAGGAGAGGGAGAGAGGGAGAGTGAACAGTGGGAGTAACTGCAGGTCAAGAAGACACGAGATGAACACCAGAGAGTGGAGCAGGAGCAGATGTGACATTACTGGGGCCGAGCTCCCTGCTATCCAGGACCTCTACACCACGCAGTGTCAGAGGAAGACCCTAAAAATGGTCAGACTCCAGCCACCCAAGTCATAGACTGTTCTCTCTCCCCCTGCATGGCACCAAGTCTGGAACCAACAGGACCGGAACAGCTTCTATCCCCAAGTCATAGACTGTTCTCTCTCCCCCTGCATGGCACCAAGTCTGGAACCAACAGGACCGGAACAGCTTCTATCCCCAGCCATAGACTGTTCTCTCTCCCCCTGCATGGCACCAAGTCTGGAACCAACAGGACCGGAACAGCTTATATCCCCAGCCATAGACTGTTCTCTCTCCCCCTGCATGGCACCAAGTCTGGAACCAACAGGACCGGGAACAGCTTCTATCCCCAAGCCATAAGACTGTTCTCTCTCCCCCTGCATGGCAGGAACCAACAGGACCGGAACAGCTTCTATCCCCAAGCCATAAGACTGTTCTCCCTCCCCCTGCATGGCACCAAGTCTGGAACCAACAGGACCCGGAACAGCTTCTATCCCCAAGTCATAGACTGTTCTCTCTCTCCCCCTGCATGGCAGGAACCAACAGGACCGGAACAGCTTCTATTCCCAAGTCATAGACTGTAAATAGTTTGTTAAATAGTTAACAAAACAGGACCGGAACAGCTTCTATCCCCAAGCCATAGACTGTAAATAGTTTGTTAAATAGTTAACAAAACAGGACCGAACAGCTTCTATCCCCAAGTCATAGACTGTAAATAGTTTGTTAAATAGTTAACAAAACAGGACCGAACAGCTTCTATCCCCAAGTCATAGACTGTAAATAGTTTGTTAAATAGTTAACAAAACAGGACCGAACAGCTCCTATCCCCAAGCCATAAGACTGTAAATAGTTAACAGCTACCAGGACCGGAACAGCTTCTATCCCCAAGTCATAGACTGTAAATAGTTTGTTAAATAGTTAACAAAACAGGACCGGAACAGCTCCTATCCCCAAGCCATAGACTGTAAATAGTTAACAGCTACCAGGACCGGAACAGCTCCTATCCCCAAGCCATAAGACTGTAAATAGTTTGTTAAATAGTTACCAGGACCGGAACAGCTCCTATCCCCAAGCCATAAGACTGTAAATAGTTAACAGCTACCAGGACCGGAACAGCTCCTATCCCCAAGTCATAGACTGTAAATAGTTAACAGCTACCAGGACCGAACAGCTCCTATCCCCAAGTCATAGACTGTAAATAGTTAACAGCTACCAGGACCGGAACAGCTCCTATCCCAAGCCATAAGACTGTAAATAGTTAACAGCTACCAGGACCGGAACAGCTCCTATCCCCAAGCCATAAGACTGTAAATAGTTAACAGCTACCAGGACCGGAACAGCTCCTATCCCCAAGCCATAGACTGTAAATAGTTTGTTAAATAGTTAACAAAACAGGACCGGAACAGCTCCTATCCCCAAGCCATAGACTGTAAATAGTTAACAGCTACCAGGACCGGAACAGCTCCTATCCCCAAGCCATAAGACTGTAAATAGTTAACAGCTACCAGGACCGGAACAGCTCCTATCCCCAAGCCATAAGACTGTAAATAGTTAACAGCTACCAGGACCGGAACAGCTCCTATCCCCAAGCCATAAGACTGTAAATAGTTAACAGCTACCAGGACCGGAACAGCTTCTATCCCCAAGTCATAGACTGTAAATAGTTAACAGCTACCAGGACCGGAACAGCTCCTATCCCCAAGCCATAGACTGTAAATAGTTAACAGCTACCAGGACCGGAACAGCTTCTATCCCCAAGTCATAGACTGTAAATAGTTAACAGCTACCAGGACCGGAACAGCTTCTATCCCCAAGTCATAGACTGTAAATAGTTAACAGCTACCAGGACCGGAACAGCTTCTATCCCCAAGTCATAGACTGTAAATAGTTAACAGCTACCAGGACCGGAACAGCTCCTATCCCCAAGCCATAGACTGTAAATAGTTTGTTAAATAGTTAACAGCTACCAGGACCGGAACAGCTTCTATCCCCAAGTCATAGACTGTAAATAGTTAACAGCGACCAGGACCGGAACAGCTTCTATCCCCAAGCCATAGACTGTAAATAGTTAACAGCTACCAGGACCGGAACAACTCCTATCCCCAAGTCATAGACTGTAAATAGTTAACAGCTACCAGGACCGGAACAGCTGCTATCCCCAAGTCATAGACTGTAAATAGTTAACAGCTACCAGGACCGGAACAGCTTCTATCCCCAAGCCATAGACTGTAAATAGTTAACAGCTACCAGGACCGGAACAGCTTCTATCCCCAAGCCATAGACTGTAAATAGTTAACAGCTACCAGGACCGGAACAGCTTCTATCCCCAAGTCATAGACTGTAAATAGTTAACAGCTACCAGGACCGGAACAGCTTCTATCCCCAAGCCATAGACTGTAAATAGTTAACAGCTACCAGGACCGGAACAGCTTCTATCCCCAAGCCATAGACTGTAAATAGTTAACAGCTACCAGGACCGGAACAACTCCTATCCCCAAGTCATAGACTGTAAATAGTTAACAGCTACCAGGACCGGAACAGCTTCTATCCCCAAGTCATAGACTGTAAATAGTTAACAGCTACCAGGACCGGAACAGCTTCTATCCCCAAGCCATAGACTGTAAATAGTTAACAGCTACCAGGACCGGAACAGCTTCTATCCCCAAGTCATAGACTGTAAATAGTTAACAGCTACCAGGACCGGAACAGCTTCTATCCCCAAGTCATAGACTGTAAATAGTTAACAGCTACCAGGACCGGAACAGCTCCTATCCCCAAGCCATAGACTGTAAATAGTTAACAGCTACCAGGACCGGAACAGCTCCTATCCCCAAGTCATAGACTGTAAATAGTTTGTTAAATAGTTAACAGCTACCAGGACCGGAACAGCTCCTATCCCCAAGTCATAGACTGTAAATAGTTTGTTAAATAGTTAACAGCTACCAGGACCGGAACAGCTTCTATCCCCAAGTCATAAGACTGTAAATAGTTAACAGCTACCAGGACCGGAACAGCTTCTATCCCCAAGCCATAAGACTGTAAATAGTTAACAGCTACCAGGACCGGAACAGCTTCTATCCCCAAGCCATAGACTGTAAATAGTTAACAGCTACCAGGACCGGAACAGCTTCTATCCCCAAGCCATAGACTGTAAATAGTTAACAGCTACCAGGACCGGAACAGCTTCTATCCCCAAGCCATAGACTGTAAATAGTTTGTTAAATAGTTAACAGCTACCAGGACCGGAACAGCTTCTATCCCCAAGTCATAAGACTGTAAATAGTTAACAGCTACCAGGACCGGAACAGCTTCTATCCCCAAGTCATAAGACTGTAAATAGTTAACAGCTACCAGGACCGGAACAGCTTCTATCCCCAAGTCATAAGACTGTAAATAGTTAACAGCTACCAGGACCGGAACAGCTTCTATCCCCAAGCCATAGACTGTAAATAGTTAACAGCTACCAGGACCGGAACAGCTTCTATCCCCAAGCCATAGACTGTAAATAGTTAACAGCTACCAGGACCGGAACAGCTTCTATCCCCAAGTCATAGACTGTAAATAGTTAACAGCTACCAGGACCGGAACAGCATCTATCCCCAAGTCATAGACTGTAAATAGTTAACAGCTACCAGGACCGGAACAGCTTCTATCCCCAAGTCATAAGACTGTAAATAGTTAACAGCTACCAGGACCGGAACAGCTTCTATCCCCAAGCCATAGACTGTAAATAGTTAACAGCTACCAGGACCGGAACAGCTTCTATCCCCAAGCCATAGACTGTAAATAGTTAACAGCTACCAGGACCGGAACAACTCCTATCCCCAAGCCATAAGACTGTAAATAGTTAACAGCTACCAGGACCGGAACAACTCCTATCCCCAAGCCATAAGACTGTAAATAGTTAACAGCTACCAGGACCGGAACAACTCCTATCCCCAAGTCATAGACTGTAAATAGTTAACAGCTACCAGGACCGGAACAGCTCCTATCCCCAAGCCATAGACTGTAAATAGTTAACAGCTACCAGGACCGGAACAGCTTCTATCCCCAAGCCATAGACTGTAAATAGTTAACAGCTACCAGGACCGGAACAGCTTCTATCCCCAAGCCATAAGACTGTAAATAGTTAACAGCTACCAGGACCGGAACAGCTTCTATCCCCAAGCCATAAGACTGTAAATAGTTAACAGCTACCAGGACCGGAACAGCTTCTATCCCCAAGTCATAGACTGTAAATAGTTAACAGCTACCAGGACCGGAACAGCTTCTATCCCCAAGCCATAGACTGTAAATAGTTAACAGCTACCAGGACCGGAACAGCTTCTATCCCCAAGCCATAGACTGTAAATAGTTAACAGCTACCAGGACCGGAACAACTCCTATCCCCAAGCCATAAGACTGTAAATAGTTAACAGCTACCAGGACCGGAACAGCTCCTATCCCCAAGCCATAGACTGTAAATAGTTAACAGCTACCAGGACCGGAACAACTCCTATCCCCAAGCCATAAGACTGTAAATAGTTAACAGCTACCAGGACCGGAACAACTCCTATCCCCAAGTCATAGACTGTAAATAGTTAACAGCTACCAGGACCGGAACAGCTCCTATCCCCAAGCCATAGACTGTAAATAGTTAACAGCTACCAGGACCGGAACAGCTTCTATCCCCAAGCCATAGACTGTAAATAGTTAACAGCTACCAGGACCGGAACAGCTTCTATCCCCAAGCCATAAGACTGTAAATAGTTAACAGCTACCAGGACCGGAACAGCTTCTATCCCCAAGCCATAAGACTGTAAATAGTTAACAGCTACCAGGACCGGAACAGCTTCTATCCCCAAGTCATAGACTGTAAATAGTTAACAGCTACCAGGACCGGAACAGCTTCTATCCCCAAGTCATAGACTGTAAATAGTTAACAGCTACCAGGACCGGAACAGCTTCTATCCCCAAGTCATAGACTGTAAATAGTTAACAGCTACCAGGACCGGAACAGCTTCTATCCCCAAGCCATAGACTGTAAATAGTTAACAGCTACCAGGACCGGAACAGCTTCTATCCCCAAGCCATAAGACTGTAAATAGTTAACAGCTACCAGGACCGGAACAGCTTCTATCCCCAAGCCATAAGACTGTAAATAGTTAACAGCTACCAGGACCGGAACAACTCCTATCCCCAAGTCATAGACTGTAAATAGTTAACAGCTACCAGGACCGGAACAGCTCCTATCCCCAAGTCATAGACTGTAAATAGTTAACAGCTACCAGGACCGGAACAGCTCCTATCCCCAAGTCATAAGACTGTAAATAGTTAACAGCTACCAGGACCGGAACAGCTTCTATCCCCAAGCCATAAGACTGTAAATAGTTAACAGCTACCAGGACCGGAACAGCTCCTATCCCCAAGCCATAGACTGTAAATAGTTAACAGCTACCAGGACCGGAACAGCTTCTATCCCCAAGTCATAGACTGTAAATAGTTAACAGCTACCAGGACCGGAACAGCTTCTATCCCCAAGCCATAGACTGTAAATAGTTAACAGCTACCAGGACCGGAACAGCTCCTATCCCCAAGCCATAGACTGTAAATAGTTAACAGCTACCAGGACCGGAACAGCTTCTATCCCCAAGCCATAAGACTGTAAATAGTTAACAGCTACCAGGACCGGAACAGCTCCTATCCCCAAGTCATAGACTGTAAATAGTTAACAGCTACCAGGACCGGAACAGCTCCTATCCCCAAGCCATAAGACTGTAAATAGTTACCAGCTACCAGGACCGGAACAGCTCCTATCCCCAAGCCATAGACTGTAAATAGTTACCAGCTACCAGGACCGGAACAGCTTCTATCCCCAAGCCATAGACTGTAAATAGTTAACAGCTACCAGGACCGGAACAACTCCTATCCCCAAGCCATAGACTGTAAATAGTTAACAGCTACCAGGACCGGAACAGCTCCTATCCCCAAGCCATAGACTGTAAATAGTTAACAGCTACCAGGACCGGAACAGCTCCTATCCCCAAGCCATAGACTGTAAATAGTTAACAGCTACCAGGACCGGAACAACTCCTATCCCCAAGCCGTAGACTGTAAATAGTTAACAGCTACCAGGACCGGAACAGCTCCTATCCCCAAGCCATAGACTGTAAATAGTTTGTTAAATAGTTAACAGCTACCAGGACCGGAACAACTCCTATCCCCAAGCCATAGACTGTAAATAGTTAACAGCTACCAGGACCGGAACAACTCCTATCCCCAAGCCATAGACTGTAAATAGTTAACAGCTACCAGGACCGGAACAGCTTCTATCCCCAAGTCATAGACTGTAAATAGTTAACAGCTACCAGGACCGGAACAGCTTCTATCCCCAAGCCATAAGACTGTAAATAGTTTGTTAAATAGTTAACAGCTACCAGGACCGGAACAGCTCCTATCCCCAAGTCATAGACTGTAAATAGTTAACAGCTACCAGGACCGGAACAGCTTCTATCCCCAAGCCATAAGACTGTAAATAGTTTGTTAAATAGTTAACAGCTACCAGGACCGGAACAGCTCCTATCCCCAAGCCATAGACTGTAAATAGTTTGTTAAATAGTTAACAGCTACCAGGACCGGAACAGCTCCTATCCCCAAGTCATAGACTGTAAATAGTTAACAGCTACCAGGACCGGAACAGCTTCTATCCCCAAGCCATAGACTGTAAATAGTTAACAGCTACCAGGACCGGAACAGCTTCTATCCCCAAGTCATAGACTGTAAATAGTTAACAGCTACCAGGACCGGAACAGCTCCTATCCCCAAGCCATAGACTGTAAATAGTTAACAGCTACCAGGACCGGAACAGCTTCTATCCCCAAGTCATAGACTGTAAGTAGTTAACAGCTACCAGGACCGGAACAGCTTCTATCCCCAAGCCATAGACTGTAAATAGTTTGTTAAATAGTTAACAGCTACCAGGACCGGAACAGCTTCTATCCCCAAGTCATAGACTGTAAATAGTTAACAGCTACCAGGACCGGAACAGCTCCTATCCCCAAGTCATAGACTGTAAATAGTTAACAGCTACCAGGACCGGAACAGCTCCTATCCCCAAGTCATAGACTGTAAATAGTTAACAGCTACCAGGACCGGAACAACTCCTATCCCCAAGCCATAAGACTGTAAATAGTTAACAGCTACCAGGACCGGAACAGCTCCTATCCCCAAGCCATAAGACTGTAAATAGTTAACAGCTACCAGGACCGGAACAACTCCTATCCCCAAGCCATAAGACTGTAAATAGTTAACAGCTACCAGGACCGGAACAACTCCTATCCCCAAGCCATAAGACTGTAAATAGTTAACAGCTACCAGGACCGGAACAACTCCTATCCCCAAGTCATAGACTGTAAATAGTTAACCAAGCCATAGACAGCTACCAGGACTATCTGCATTGACCCTTTTTACACTTTTTGAGACTTATTTTTTTTAAATAAGCTGCTGCTACTGTTTATTATCTCTTTATTTTCTAGTTGTATGTATATATCTACTTCCATTACCTCGTACCCCTGCACATCGACTGGTACTGGTACCCTGTTTATATATCTACTTCCATTACCTCGTACCCCTGCACATCGACTGGTACTGGTACCCTGTTTATATATCTACTTCCATTACCTCATACCCCTGCACATCGACTGGTACTGGTACCCTGTTTATATATCTACTTCCATTACCTCATACCCCTGCACATCGACTGGTACTGGTACCCTGTTTATATATCTACTTCCATTACCTCATACCCCTGCACATCGACTGGTACTGGTACCCTGTTTATATATCTACTTCCATTACCTCATACCCCTGCACATCGACTGGTACTGGTACCCTGTTTATATATCTACTTCCATTACCTCATACCCCTGCACATCGACTGGTACTGGTACCCTGTTTATATATCTACTTCCATTACCTCATACCCCTGCACATCGACTGGTACCCTGTTTATATATCTACTTCCATTACCTCGTACCCCTGCACATCGACTGGTACTGGTACCCTGTTTATATATCTACTTCCATTACCTCATACCCCTGCACATCGACTGGTACCCTGTTTATATATCTACTTCCATTACCTCGCACTTGCACATCGACTGGTACTGGTACCCTGTTTATATATCTACTTCCATTACCTCATACCCCTGCACATCGACTGGTACCCTGTTTATATATCTACTTCCATTACCTCGTACCCCTGCACATCGACTGGTACTGGTACCCTGTTTATATATCTACTTCCATTACCTCGTACCCCTGCACATCGACTGGTACTGGTACCCTGTTTATATATCTACTTCCATTACCTCATACCCCTGCACATCGACTGGTACCCTGTTTATATATCTACTTCCATTACCTCGCACCTGCACATCGACTGGTACTGGTACCCTGTTTATATATCTACTTCCATTACCTCATACCCCTGCACATCGACTGGTACCCTGTTTATATATCTACTTCCATTACCTCGTACCCCTGCACATCGACTGGTACTGGTACCCTGTTTATATATCTACTTCCATTACCTCGTACCCTGCACATCGACTGGTACCCTGTTTATATATCTACTTCCATTACCTCGTACCCCTGCACATCGACTGGTACTGGTACCCTGTTTATATATCTACTTCCATTACCTCGCACCCTGCACATCGACTGGTACTGGTACCTCTGTTTATATATCTACTTCATTACCTCATACCCTGCACATCGACTGGTACCCTGTTTATATATCTACTTCCATTACCTCGTACTCCCTGCACATCGACTGGTACTGGTACCCTGTTTATATATCTACTTCCATTACCTCGTACCCTGCACATCGACTGGTACCCTGTTTATATATCTACTTCCATTACCTCGTACCCCTGCACATCGACTGGTACTGGTACCCTGTTTATATATCTACTTCCATTACCTCATACCCTGCACATCGACTGGTACCCTGTTTATATATCTACTTCCATTACCTGTACCCCTGCACATCGACTGGTACTGGTACCCTGTTTATATATCTACTTCCATTACCTCGCACTCTGCACATCGACTGGTACTGGTACCCTGTGTATATATCTACTTCCATTACCTCGCACCCTGCACATCGACTGGTACCCTGTTTATATATCTACTTCCATTACCTCGTACCCCTGCACATCGACTGGTACTGGTACCCTGTTTATATATCTACTTCCATTACCTCATACCCTGCACATCGACTGGTACCCCTGTTTATATATCTACTTCCATTACCTCGTACCCCTGCACATCGACTGGTACTGGAACCCTGTTTATATATCTACTTCCATTACCTCGTACCCTGCACATCGACTGGTACCCTGTGTATATATCTACTTCCATTACCTCGTACTCTGCACATCGACTGGTACTGGTACCCTGTTTATATATCTACTTCCATTACCTCATACCCCTGCACATCGACTGGTACCCTGTTTATATATCTACTTCCATTACCTCGTACCCCTGCACATCGACTGGTACTGGTACCTGTTTATATATCTACTTCCATTACCTCGTACCCTGCACATCGACTGGTACCCTGTTTATATATCTACTTCCATTACCTCGTACCCTGCACATCGACTGGTACTGGTACCCTGTTTATATATCTACTTCCATTACCTCGTGCCCTGCACATCGACTGGTACTGGTACCCTGTTTATATATCTACTTCCATTACCTCATACCCCTGCACATCGACTGGTACCCTGTTTATATATCTACTTCCATTACCTCGTACCCCTGCACATCGACTGGTACTGGTACCCTGTTTATATATCTACTTCCATTACCTCGTACCCCTGCACATCGACTGGTACCCTGTTTATATATCTACTTCCATTACCTCGTACCCCTGCACATCGACTGGTACTGGTACCCTGTTTATATATCTACTTCCATTACCTCATACCCCTGCACATCGACTGGTACCCTGTTTATATATCTACTTCCATTACCTCGTACTCCCTGCACATCGACTGGTACTGGTAATCCTGTTTATATATCTACTTCCATTACCTCGCACTTCTGCACATCGACTGGTACTGGTACCCTGTGTATATATCTACTTCCACACTGCACTGCACATCGACTGGTACCCTGTTTATATATCTACTTCCATTACCTCACTCTGCACATCGACTGGTACTGGTACCCTGTTTATATATCTACTCCATTACCTCATACCCCTGCACATCGACTGGTACCCTGTTTATATATCTACTTCCATTACCTCGTACCCCTGCACATCGACTGGTACTGGTACCCTGTTTATATATCTACTTCCATTACCTCGCACCCTGCACATCGACTGGTACTGGTACCCTGTGTATATATCTACTTCCATTACCTGCACCTGCACATCGACTGGTACCCTGTTTATATATCTACTTCCATTACCTCGCACTTCTGCACATCGACTGGTACTGGTACCCTGTTTATATATCTACTTCCATTACCTCATACCCCTGCACATCGACTGGTACTGGTACCCTGTTTATATATCTACTTCCATTACCTCATACCCCTGCACATCGACTGGTACTGGTACCCTGTTTATATATCTACTTCCATTACCTCATACCCCTGCACATCGACTGGTACTGGTACCCTGTGTATATCTACTTCCATTACCTCGCACCCCTGCACATCGACTGGTACTGGTACCCTGTTTATATATCTACTTCCCATTACCTCATACCCTGCACATCGACTGGTACTGGTACCCTGTTTATATATCTACTTCCATTACCTCATACCCTGCACATCGACTGGTACTGGTACCCTGTTTATATATCTACTTCCATTACCCTCGTACCCTGCACATCGACTGGTACTGGTACCCTGTTTATATATCTACTTCCATTACCTCGTACTCCTGCACACGACTGGTACTGGTACCCTGTTTATATATCTACTTCCATTACCTCGCACTTGCACATCGACTGGTACTGGTACCCTGTTTATATATCTACTTCCATTACCTCATACCCCTGCACATCGACTGGTACTGGTACCCTGTTTATATATCTACTTCCATTACCTCGTACCCCTGCACATCGACTGGTACTGGTACCCTGTTTATATATCTACTTCCATTACCTCGTACCCCTGCACATCGACTGGTACTGGTACCCTGTTTATATATCTACTTCCATTACCTCGTACCCCTGCACATCGACTGGTACTGGTACCCTGTTTATATATCTACTTCCATTACCTCGTGCCTGCACATCGACTGGTACTGGTACCCTGTTTATATATCTACTTCCATTACCTCGTACCTGCACATCGACTGGTACTGGTACCCTGTTTATATATCTACTTCCATTACCTCGTACCCCTGCACATCGACTGGTACTGGTACCCTGTTTATATATCTACTTCCATTACCTCGTACCCCTGCACATCGACTGGTACTGGTACCCTGTTTATATATCTACTTCCATTACCTCGTACCCCTGCACATCGACTGGTACTGGTACCCTGTTTATATATCTACTTCCATTACCTCGTACCTGCACATCGACTGGTACTGGTACCCTGTTTATATATCTACTTCCATTACCTCATACCCTGCACATCGACTGGTACTGGTACCCTGTTTATATATCTACTTCCATTACCTCGTACCCCTGCACATCGACTGGTACTGGTACCCTGTTTATATATCTACTTCCATTACCTCGTACCCCTGCACATCGACTGTTACCCTGTGTATATATCTACTTCCATTACCTCATACCCCTGCACATCGACTGGTACCCTGTTTATATATCTACTTCCATTACCTCATACCCCTGCACATCGACTGGTACTGGTACCCTGTTTATATATCTACTTCCATTACCTCATACCCCTGCACATCGACTGTTACCCTGTGTATATATCTACTTCCATTACCTCATACCCCTGCACATCGACTGTTACCCTGTGTATATATCTACTTCCATTACCTCGTACCCCTGCACATCGACTGTTACCCTGTGTATATATCTACTTCCATTACCTCATACCCCTGCACATCGACTGGTACCCTGTTTATATATCTACTTCCATTACCTCATACCCCTGCACATCGACTGGTACTGGTACCCTGTTTATATATCTACTTCCATTACCTCATACCCCTGCACATCGACTGGTACTGGTACCCTGTTTATATATCTACTTCCATTACCTCGTACCCCTGCACATCGACTGGTACCCTGTTTATATATCTACTTCCATTACCTCGTACCCCTGCACATCGACTGGTACTGGTACCCTGTTTATATATCTACTTCCATTACCTCGCCCCTGCACATCGACTGGTACCCTGTTTATATAGCCATGCATCTACCTCATACCCCTGCACATCGACTGGTACTGGTTGCCCTGTTTATATATCTACTTCCATTACCTCATGCCCTGCACATCGACTGGTACTGGTACCCTGTTTATATATCTACTTCCATTACCTCGTGCCCTGCACATCGACTGGTACCCTGTTTATATATCTACTTCCATTACCTCGCACCCTGCACATCGACTGGTACCCTGTTTATATATCTACTTCCATTACCTCGTACCCCTGCACATCGACTGGTACTGGTACCCTGTTTATATATCTACTTCCCATTACCTCGTGCCCTGCACATCGACTGGTACTGGTACCCTGTTTATATATCTACTTCCATTACCTCGTGCCCCTGCACATCGACTGGTACCCTGTTTATATAGCCATGCATCTACCTGCGTACCCCTGCACATCGACTGGTACTGGTACCCTGTTTATATATCTACTTCCATTACCTCGCACTTGCCTGCACATCGACTGGTACTGGTACCTGTTTATATATCTACTTCCATTACCTCGTACCCCTGCACATCGACTGGTACCCTGTTTATATATCTACTTCCATTACCTCGTGCCTGCACATCGACTGGTACTGGTACCCTGTTTATATATCTACTTCCATTACCTCGTGCCCTGCACATCGACTGGTACCCTGTTTATATATCTACTTCCATTACCTCGTACCCCTGCACATCGACTGGTACTGGTACCCTGTTTATATATCTACTTCCATTACCTCGTACCCCTGCACATCGACTGTTACCCTGTGTATATATCTACTTCCATTACCTCATACCCCTGCACATCGACTGGTACCCTGTTTATATATCTACTTCCATTACCTCATACCCCTGCACATCGACTGGTACTGGTACCCTGTTTATATATCTACTTCCATTACCTCGTACCCCTGCACATCGACTGGTACTGGTACCCTGTTTATATATCTACTTCCATTACCTCGTACCCTGCACATCGACTGGTACCCTGTTTATATAGCCATGCATCTACCTCGTGCCCCTGCACATCGACTGGTACTGGTGCCCTGTTTATATATCTACTTCCATTACCTCGTGCCCTGCACATCGACTGGTACTGGTACCCTGTTTATATATCTACTTCCATTACCTCGTGCCCTGCACATCGACTGGTGGTACCCTGTTTATATATCTACTTCCATTACCTCGTACCCCTGCACATCGACTGGTACTGGTACCCATTACTGTTTATATATCTACTTCCATTACCTCGTACCCTGCACATCGACTGGTACCCTGTTTATATATCTACTTCCATTACCTCGTGCCCTGCACATCGACTGGTACTGGTACCCTGTTTATATATCTACTTCCATTACCTCGTGCCCCTGCACATCGACTGTTGGTACCCTGTTTATATATCTACTTCCATTACCTCGTACCCCTGCACATCGACTGGTACTGGTACCCTGTTTATATATCTACTTCCATTACCTCCATACCCCTGCACATCGACTGGTACTGGTACCCTGTTTATATATCTACTTCCATTACCTCGTACCCTGCACATCGACTGGTACCCTGTTTATATAGCCATGCATCTACCTCATACCCTGCACATCGACTGGTACTGGTACCCTGTTTATATATCTACTTCCATTACCTCGTACCCCTGCACATCGACTGGTACTGGTACCCTGTTTATATATCTATTTCCATTACCTCATACCCCTGCACATCGACTGGTACTGGTACCCTGTTTATATATCTACTTCCATTACCTCATACCCTGCACATCGACTGGTACCCCATTACCTGTTTATATATCTACTTCCATTACCTCATACCCTGCACATCGACTGGTACCCTGTTTATATATCTACTTCCATTACCTCGTACCCCTGCACATCGACTGGTACTGGTACCCTGTTTATATATCTACTTCCATTACCTCGTGCCCTGCACATCGACTGGTACTGGTACCCTGTGTATATATCTACTTCCATTACCTCGTGCCCTGCACATCGACTGGTACTGGTACCCTGTTTATATATCTGCTTCCATTACCTCGTGCCCTGCACATCGACTGGTACTGGTACCCTGTTTATATATCTACTTCCATTACCTCGTGCCCTGCACATCGACTGGTACCCTGTTTATATATCTACTTCCATTACCTCGTACCCTGCACATCGACTGGTACTGGTACCCTGTTTATATATCTACTTCCATTACCTCGTACCCCTGCACATCGACTGGTACCCTGTTTATATATCTACTTCCATTACCTCGTACCCCTGCACATCGACTGGTACTGGTTACCCTGTTTATATATCTACTTCCATTACCTCGCACCCTGCACATCGACTGGTACTGGTACCCTGTTTATATATCTACTTCCATTACCTCGTGCCCCTGCACATCGACTGGTACCCTGTTTATATATCCATGCATCTACCTCATACCCTGCACATCGACTGGTACTGGTACCCTGTTTATATATCTACTTCCATTACCTCGCACCCTGCACATCGACTGGTACTGGTACCCTGTTTATATAACCATGTTACTACCTCATACCCCTGCACATCGACTGGTACTGGTACCCTGTTTATATATCTACTTCCATTACCTCGTGCCCTGCACATCGACTGGTACCCTGTTTATATATCTACTTCCATTACCTCGTGCTCCTGCACATCGACTGGTACCCTGTTTATATATCTACTTCCATTACCTCGTGCCCTGCACATCGACTGGCATGGTGCCCTGTTTATATATCTACTTCCATTACCTCGCCTCTGCACATCGACTGGTACTGGTACCCTGTTTATATATCTACTTCCATTACCTCATGCCCTGCACATCGACTGCGTACCCTGTTTATATATCTACTTCCATTACCTCGCACTTTCTGCACATCGACTGGTACTGGTACCCTGTTTATATATCTACTTCCATTACCTTCGCACCCTGCACATCGACTGTTACCCTGTTTATATATCTACTTCCATTACCTCGCACCCTGCACATCGACTGGTACTGGTACCCTGTTTATATATCTACTGTTTCGATACTGGTATCTACTTCC
>NW_027039227.1:0-50883 GCF_034236695.1 Oncorhynchus nerka | reverse complement strand
GTGATGTCGGGGCAGGTTCCTTGTTCTTTGTCAATCATTTACTTATTGGTGAAATCAGCAACCAGACAATATCTTTAATTAAATCAATCATTCATTTATTAATGTGGTTGCAGACAGAAGTTGACAACGGGAACACAGCATGTATGTTTCAGAGTAAGTTCTGCAACCCACCTCAGGGCACAGCTGATTATATACATGTGGTCACTACCTGGTGGTATGATCACCTACGTCAATGTATGTGTGTATCAATAAGCTGAGGTTACCTTATAAAGTAACCTGGTACAGTAGCTTCTCTGAATTCATTAGCATTGTCCACTGTCACACAATATCAACATGTCAAAACCAGACAGTGGTTACTTCTCTTTATCTAGTTTCAGTCTGACTCAGACCCAGCCTGCAAGCACACTCTCACAACAGCCAGGGCCTAACCACAAAGACTAATATAGACTCAGACCCAGCCTGCAAGCCCACTCTCACAACAGCCAGGGCCTAACCACAAAGACTAATATAGACTCAGACCCAGCCTGCAAGCCCACTCTCACATCAGCCAGGGCCTAACCACAAAGACTAATATAGACTCAGACCCAGCCTGCAAGCCCACTCTCACATCAGCCAGGGCCTAACCACAAAGACTAATATAGATGCTTGTACAACGTAAAGTGGCAGAGTTTTAGACACATAGAAACAGTATCGATTATAAGGCCTGCAACAAAACAGATGAATCTTCAAGTCCCCTTAATCACTAATGGGGAGGGTCTTTGGGACCCACCCTCTACAATGACATTAACACTTGGTAGAATATATAACTTAAACATATTGGTTGTTCCTGTTGGGTAGCAACTTCACCAGCTTGTTGTTGTTGTTGTTCTGAAGCATCTTGTGTGATGTTGGTCTTGAGGTGAGAGAAGATGGATTCTATTCATATGCTGTCCAGCTTCTGAAGAACGTATGGTGCTAGAATGGAGAGGAGATCAGTAAACGACAGAACGTATGGTGCTAGAATGGAGAGGACGTCAGTAAACAACAGAACATATGGTGCTAGAATGGAGAGGAGGTCAGTAAACAACAGAACGTATGGTGCTAGAATGGAGAGGAGGTCAGTAAACAACAGAACGTATGGTGCTAGAATGGAGAGGAGGTCAGTAAACAACAGAACGTATGGTGCTAGAATGGAGAGGAGGTCAGTAAACAACAGAACGTATGGTGCTAGAATGGAGAGGAGATCAGTAAACAACAGAACGTATGGTGCTAGAATGGAGAGGAGATCAGTAAACAACAGAACGTATGGTGCTAGAATGGAGAGGAGATCAGTAAACAACAGAACGTATGGTGCTAGAATGGAGAGGAGATCAGTAAACAACAGAACGTATGGTGCTAAAATGGAGAGGAGATCAGTAAACAACAGAACGTATGGTGCTAGAATGGAGAGGAGATCAGTAAACAACAGAACGTATGGTGCTAGAATGGAGAGGAGATCAGTAAACAGAGGCAGAACGTATGGTGCTAGAATGGAGAGGAGATCAGTAAACGACAGAACGTATGGTGCTAGAATGGAGAGGACGACAGAGCATCAAAATGGAACAGAAACGTATGGTGCTAGAATGGAGAGGAGGTCAGTAAACAACAGAACGTATGGTGCTAGAATGGAGAGGAGGTCAGTAAACAACAGAACGTATGGTGCTAGAATGGAGAGGAGATCAGTAAACAACAGAACGTATGGTGCTAGAATGGAGAGGAGGTCAGTAAACAACAGAACGTATGGTGCTAGAATGGAGAGGAGATCAGTAAACAACAGAACGTATGGTGCTAGAATGGAGAGGAGATCAGTAAACGACAGAACGTATGGTGCTAGAATGGAGAGGAGATCAGTAAACGACAGAACGTATGGTGCTAGAATGGAGAGATCAGAGATCAGTAAACGACAGAACGTATGGTGCTAGAATGGAGAGGAGATCAGTAAACGACAGAACGTATGGTGCTAGAATGGAGAGGAGATCAGTAAACGACAGAACGTATGGTGCTAGAATGGAGAGGAGATCAGTAAACGACAGAACGTATGGTGCTAGAATGGAGAGGAGATCAGTAAACGACAGAACGTATGGTGCTAGAATGGAGAGGAGATCAGTAAACGACAGAACGTATGGTGCTAGAATGGAGAGGAGATCAGTAAACGACAGAACGTATGGTGCTAGAATGGAGAGGAGATCAGTAAACGACAGAACGTATGGTGCTAGAATGGAGAGGAGATCAGTAAACGACAGAACGTATGGTGCTAGAATGGAGAGGAGATCAGTAAACAACAGAACGTATGGTGCTAGAATGGAGAGGAGATCAGTAAACAACAGAACGTATGGTGCTAGAATGGAGAGGAGATCAGTAAACAACAGAACGTATGGTGCTAGAATGGAGAGGAGATCAGTAAACAACAGAACGTATGGTGCTAGAATGGAGAGGAGATCAGTAAACAACAGAACGTATGGTGCTAGAATGGAGAGGAGATCAGTAAACAACAGAACGTATGGTGCTAGAATGGAGAGGAGATCAGTAAACGACAGAACGTATGGTGCTAGAATGGAGAGGAGATCAGTAAACGACAGAACGTATGGTGCTAGAATGGAGAGGAGATCAGTAAACGACAGAACGTATGGTGCTAGAATGGAGAGGAGGTCAGTAAACAACAGAACGTATGGTGCTAGAATGGAGAGGAGGTCAGTAAACAACAGAACGTATGGTGCTAGAATGGAGAGGAGGTCAGTAAACAACAGAACGTATGGTGCTAGAATGGAGAGGAGGTCAGTAAACAACAGAACGTATGGTGCTAGAATGGAGAGGAGGTCAGTAAACAACAGAACGTATGGTGCTAGAATGGAGAGGAGATCAGTAAACAACAGAACGTATGGTGCTAGAATGGAGAGGAGATCAGTAAACAACAGAACGTATGGTGCTAGAATGGAGAGGAGATCAGTAAACAACAGAACGTATGGTGCTAGAATGGAGAGGAGATCAGTAAACGACAGAACGTATGGTGCTAGAATGGAGAGGACGTCAGTAAACAACAGAACGTATGGTGCTAGAATGGAGAGGAGGTCAGTAAACAACAGAACGTATGGTGCTAGAATGGAGAGGAGGTCAGTAAACAACAGAACGTATGGTGCTAGAATGGAGAGGAGGTCAGTAAACAACAGAACGTATGGTGCTAGAATGGAGAGGAGGTCAGTAAACAACAGAACGTATGGTGCTAGAATGGAGAGGAGATCAGTAAACAACAGAACGTATGGTGCTAGAATGGAGAGGAGATCAGTAAACAACAGAACGTATGGTGCTAGAATGGAGAGGAGATCAGTAAACAACAGAACGTATGGTGCTAGAATGGAGAGGAGATCAGTAAACAACAGAACGTATGGTGCTAAAATGGAGAGGAGATCAGTAAACAACAGAACGTATGGTGCTAGAATGGAGAGGAGATCAGTAAACAACAGAACGTATGGTGCTAGAATGGAGAGGAGATCAGTAAACAACAGAACGTATGGTGCTAGAATGGAGAGGAGATCAGTAAACGACAGAACGTATGGTGCTAGAATGGAGAGGAGATCAGTAAACGACAGAACGTATGGTGCTAGAATGGAGAGGACGTCAGTAAACAACAGAACGTATGGTGCTAGAATGGAGAGGAGGTCAGTAAACAACAGAACGTATGGTGCTAGAATGGAGAGGAGGTCAGTAAACAACAGAACGTATGGTGCTAGAATGGAGAGGACGTCAGTAAACAACAGAACGTATGGTGCTAGAATGGAGAGGAGGTCAGTAAACAACAGAACGTATGGTGCTAGAATGGAGAGGAGATCAGTAAACAACAGAACGTATGGTGCTAGAATGGAGAGGAGATCAGTAAACGACAGAACGTATGGTGCTAGAATGGAGAGGAGATCAGTAAACGACAGAACGTATGGTGCTAGAATGGAGAGGAGATCAGTAAACGACAGAACGTATGGTGCTAGAATGGAGAGGAGATCAGTAAACGACAGAACGTATGGTGCTAGAATGGAGAGGAGATCAGTAAACGACAGAACGTATGGTGCTAGAATGGAGAGGAGATCAGTAAACGACAGAACGTATGGTGCTAGAATGGAGAGGAGATCAGTAAACGACAGAACGTATGGTGCTAGAATGGAGAGGAGATCAGTAAACGACAGAACGTATGGTGCTAGAATGGAGAGGAGATCAGTAAACGACAGAACGTATGGTGCTAGAATGGAGAGGAGATCAGTAAACGACAGAACGTATGGTGCTAGAATGGAGAGGAGATCAGTAAACGACAGAACGTATGGTGCTAGAATGGAGAGGAGATCAGTAAACAACAGAACGTATGGTGCTAGAATGGAGAGGAGATCAGTAAACAACAGAACGTATGGTGCTAGAATGGAGAGGAGATCAGTAAACAACAGAACGTATGGTGCTAGAATGGAGAGGAGATCAGTAAACAACAGAACGTATGGTGCTAGAATGGAGAGGAGATCAGTAAACAACAGAACGTATGGTGCTAGAATGGAGAGGAGATCAGTAAACGACAGAACGTATGGTGCTAGAATGGAGAGGAGATCAGTAAACGACAGAACGTATGGTGCTAGAATGGAGAGGAGGTCAGTAAACAACAGAACGTATGGTGCTAGAATGGAGAGGAGGTCAGTAAACAACAGAACGTATGGTGCTAGAATGGAGAGGAGGTCAGTAAACAACAGAACGTATGGTGCTAGAATGGAGAGGAGGTCAGTAAACAACAGAACGTATGGTGCTAGAATGGAGAGGAGGTCAGTAAACAACAGAACGTATGGTGCTAGAATGGAGAGGAGATCAGTAAACAACAGAACGTATGGTGCTAGAATGGAGAGGAGATCAGTAAACAACAGAACGTATGGTGCTAGAATGGAGAGGAGATCAGTAAACAACAGAACGTATGGTGCTAGAATGGAGAGGAGATCAGTAAACGACAGAACGTATGGTGCTAGAATGGAGAGGAGGTCAGTAAACGACAGAACGTATGGTGCTAGAATGGAGAGGAGGTCAGTAAACAACAGAACGTATGGTGCTAGAATGGAGAGGAGGTCAGTAAACAACAGAACGTATGGTGCTAGAATGGAGAGGAGGTCAGTAAACAACAGAACGTATGGTGCTAGAATGGAGAGGAGATCAGTAAACAACAGAACGTATGGTGCTAGAATGGAGAGGAGATCAGTAAACAACAGAACGTATGGTGCTAGAATGGAGAGGAGATCAGTAAACAACAGAACGTATGGTGCTAGAATGGAGAGGAGATCAGTAAACAACAGAACGTATGGTGCTAGAATGGAGAGGAGATCAGTAAACAACAGAACGTATGGTGCTAGAATGGAGAGGAGATCAGTAAACAACAGAACGTATGGTGCTAGAATGGAGAGGAGATCAGTAAACGACAGAACGTATGGTGCTAGAATGGAGAGGAGATCAGTAAACGACAGAACGTATGGTGCTAGAATGGAGAGGAGATCAGTAAACGACAGAACGTATGGTGCTAGAATGGAGAGGAGATCAGTAAACAACAGAACGTATGGTGCTAGAATGGAGAGGAGATCAGTAAACAACAGAACGTATGGTGCTAGAATGGAGAGGAGATCAGTAAACGACAGAACGTATGGTGCTAGAATGGAGAGGAGATCAGTAAACAACAGAACGTATGGTGCTAGAATGGAGAGGAGATCAGTAAACAACAGAACGTATGGTGCTAGAATGGAGAGGAGATCAGTAAACAACAGAACGTATGGTGCTAGAATGGAGAGGAGATCAGTAAACAACAGAACGTATGGTGCTAGAATGGAGAGGAGATCAGTAAACAACAGAACGTATGGTGCTAGAATGGAGAGGAGATCAGTAAACAACAGAACGTATGGTGCTAGAATGGAGAGGAGGTCAGTAAACAACAGAACGTATGGTGCTAGAATGGAGAGGAGATCAGTAAACAACAGAACGTATGGTGCTAGAATGGAGAGGAGATCAGTAAACAACAGAACGTATGGTGCTAGAATGGAGAGGAGATCAGTAAACAACAGAACGTATGGTGCTAGAATGGAGAGGAGATCAGTAAACAACAGAATGTATGGTGCTAGAATGGAGAGGGGAGGAGGACAGTAAACAACAGAACGTATGGTGCTAGAATGGAGAGGGGATCAGTAAACAACAGAACGTATGGTGCTAGAATGGAGAGGAGATCAGTAAACAACAGAACGTATGGTGCTAGAATGGAGAGGAGGTCAATAAACAACATATTTCGATTCTCTTCACTAGACAGCACATTTGACTCATGTTGGTTCCATGTAGAACCCTCTGTTAAATGGAACCCCAAAGGCTTCTACCTGGAACTAAAAGGGTTCTTCAAAGGGTTCTCCTATGGGGACAGTGGAAGAATCCTTCTAGGTTCTAGATAGCACCTTTTATTTAAGAGTGTAGGCCTATATTCAAATCCCCGAGCTGACAAGGTAAAACTCTGTTGTACATGTACTTACCTATATAGACACACTTCCCATGTTTGACAGAAAAAAAACTTGCTCCAAAGACTATTTTCCTGACTGTCTCTACTGATGGCCTCTAACAACAGAATAAAATAAGTGGGATATTTAAACAGCACTGAAACAGAGCAGGTTGCTAGTTGACAATGTCTGGTAAATTGTTTCAATGCTTCCGTCTACAGATCTTCTAATGTATTGTAATACCACATGTACCAATACAGTAGAATAGACAGTGACACTGTGTAATGATACAATGACCCTCCATCCAATGTTCTGCTGCTGTTGTGCAACATTGTGACGCCACTGACATGTTTACAGGTTGCCATGCCGACGAAAGAGAAGGTGTTTTCATTCTGTAACAAGGCCTTCACTTCAGTCTGGATGGCTGGTTGACTGCAGACAGGTTACACAGTATCAGTGGAGGTGTTAGGCTGTTTCTGCTCTCCTCCCAACTACTAATGGAATTGTCCTGCCAATGCAACGTATGAAAATGTATCCAGTCACTACTGTAAGTCTCTCTGGATAAGAGCGTCTGCTAAATGACTCACATGTTCAATGTAATGTTCAGTTTGACAATATCAATGGAATAGACCAAAGCAGAGCCATGTATTTAGATATGAACAGATATCTCGATTGAGGATAATGTCAGTATTTAGCTACGTTATTAGCCGTTTTGCTCACCAAAAGTGTAACAAAGTGAAACTGTTGATGTCAAAGCCTCAGTTCCGGGAGAGTAGTGGGTGAAACCATTCACCTCAGGAAAAGGGGTGATATAAATAACGTTTCCTTTCATTATGTGTTACTGAATTCATTAAAATATTTGCTGCCATTGTAGTAAGGTTGGTAATACGAGAGGTCTTCGGACCTACCAAATTTGTATAATTTTCTTTGAAAGAACAACTAGTGTGTTTTGAGTGCTTCTCCCCTATTTGGGAAGTTGGTCTGCCCGCTCCTCAGTCTGACAGATATTCTGAGAGCAGGTTCGAGTCCTCTTCCTCTGTACATAAAAACTGTTTCAAACTGTATAACACAATAGTGGTTTTGGAAAACTGGTTCATATATTCTAAAGTCAATAGCGAATGTGTCTCTGTATATATTTATTTAGCCGTTCATGAATTGAAGACCTATTTCAGCCAGTTAACCAAGTTGTTGCTGTCTTAGCTAGCCGTGTTAATGACGAGCTAACGAGCACCGTTGGTCTCTGCACTACAATGTCACGCTAGTTATTACCAGCAGGTGATTTACTAGCAGGTGACTTATTGAAATATTAAATGAATGTTTATTTTCTTACTACCTTAAAAGGTTTATATAAAAGGTTGTACGTGTGCTCTGTATTTATGGATTAATATCACTTCACATTGAGGGTATGTATCAACGTTACTGTTGTTCCTATCTAACAGATATCTTGTGTTACAATAGTGCTAGAAACAGGTGCCTGTACTATATAAACACTACTAATCCAACAATAGTGCTAGAAACAGGTGTCTGTACTATATAAACACTACTAATCCAACAATAGTGTAGGTGTCTGTACTATATAAACACTGCTAATACAACAATAGTGTAGGTGTCTGTACTATATACACACTGCTAATCCAACAATAGTGCTAGGTGTCTGTACTATATAAACACTGCTAATCCAACAATAGTGCTAGGTGTCTGTACTATATAAACACTGCTAATACAACAATAGTGCTAGGTGTCTGTACTATATAAACACTGCTAATACAACAATAGTGCTAGGTGTCTGTACTATATAAACACTGCTAATCCAACAATAGTGCTAGGTGTCTGTACTATATAAACACTGCTAATCCAACAATAGTGCTAGGTGTCTGTACTATATAAACACTGCTAATCCAACAATAGTGCTAGGTGTCTGTACTATATAAACACTGCTAATACAACAATAGTGCTAGGTGTCTGTACTATATAAACACTGCTAATACAACAATAGTGCTAGGTGTCTGTACTATATAAACACTGCTAATACAACAATAGTGTAGGTGTCTGTACTATATAAACACTGCTAATACAACAATAGTGCTAGGTGTCTGTACTATATAAACACTGCTAATACAACAATAGTGCTAGGTGTCTGTACTATATAAACACTGCTAATCCAACAATAGTGCTAGGTGTCTGTACTATATAAACACTGCTAATCCAACAATAGTGCTAGGTGTCTGTACTATATAAACACTGCTAATACAACAATAGTGCTAGGTGTCTGTACTATATAAACACTGCTAATCCAACAATAGTGCTAGGTGTCTGTACTATATAAACACTGCTAATACAACAATAGTGCTAGGTGTCTGTACTATATAAACACTGCTAATCCAACAATAGTGCTTGGGGCCTGTTCTACAGGTTCACACTTGAATTAAAGGGAAACTACTCTCAAATCTACATTTCTTAGATTTTCCCCAAACCTCAAAAGTGGTCTACTATTATCCTACTGAACAGTACAGCTTGGGTTGGTCTACTATTATCCTACTGAACAGTACAGCTTGGTTGGTCTACTATTATCCTACTGAACAGTACAGCTTGGGTTGGTCTACTATTATCCTACTGAACAGTACAGCTTGGTTAGTCTACTATTATACTACTGAACAGTACAGCTTGGTTGGTCTACTATTATCCTACTGAACAGTACAGCTTGGGTTAGTCTACTATTATCCTACTGAACAGTACAGCTTGGGTTGGTCTACTATTATACTACTGAACAGTACAGCTTGGTTGGTCTACTATTATCCTACTGAACAGTACAGCTTGGTTGGTCTACTATTATCCTACTGAACAGTACAGCTTGGGTTGGTCTACTATTATACTACTGAACAGTACAGCTTGGTTGGTCTACTATTATCCTACTGAACAGTACAGCTTGGTTGGTCTACTATTATCCTACTGAACAGTACAGCTTGGGTTGGTCTACTATTATCCTACTGAACAGTACAACTTGGTTTGGTCTACTATTATCCTACTGAACAGTACAGCTTGGGTTGGTCTACTATTATCCTACTGAACAGCACAGCTTGGGTTGGTCTACTATTATCCTACTGAACAGTACAGCTTGGGTTGGTCTGACTGTGAAAGACCAATATGAACAGTACAGCTTGGGTAGGTCTACTATTATCCTACTGAACAGCACAGCTTGGGTTGGTCTACTATTATATTACTGAACAGTACAGCTTGGTTTGGTCTACTATTATCCTACTGAACAGTACAGCTTGGGTTGGTCTACTATTATCCTACTGAACAGTACAGCTTGGGTCGGCCTACTATTATCCTACTGAACAGTACAGCTTGGGTTGGTCTACTATTATCCTACTGAACAGTACAGCTTGGGTTGGTCTGACTGTGAAAGACCAATATGAACAGTACAGCTTGGGTTAGTCTACTATTATCCTACTGAACAGTACAGCTTGGGTTGGTCTACTATTATCCTACTGAACAGTACAGCTTGGGTAGGTCTACTATTATCCTACTGAACAGTACAGCTTGGGTTGGTCTGACTGTGAAAGACCAATATGAACAGTACAGCTTGGGTTGGTCTACTATTATCCTACTGAACAGTACAGCTTGGGTAGGTCTACTATTATCCTACTGAACAGTACCACTTGGGTTGGCCTGTAACAAGTAATTAAAGAGTAAAAAGTAATTAAAGAGCAGCAGTAAAATAACAATAGCAGGACTATATACAGGTCAGTACCTGGCTCTCCAGAGAAGACAGGCTATGTGCACACAGCCCACAAAATGAGGTGGAAACTGAGATGCACTTCCTAACCTCCTGCCAAATGTATGACCAGTTAATTCATACTGTATGTTGTAGTCTGTCCAAGAGGGGAATCACACAGACTGATCTCAGTTAATTCATACTGTATGTTGTAGTCTGTCCAAGAGGGGAATCACACAGACTGATCTCAGTTAATTCATACTGTATGTTGTAGTCTGTCTAATAATTAAATCACACAGACTGATCTCAGTTAATTCATACTGTATGTTGTAGTCTGTCCAAGAGGGGAATCACATAGACTGATCTCAGTTAATTCATACTGTATGTTGTAGTCTGTCTAAGAGGGGAATCACACAGACTGATCTCAGTTCATTCATACTGAATGTTGTAGTCTGTCCAAGAGGGGAATCACACAGACTGATCTCAGTTCATTCATACTGAATGTTGTAGTCTGTCCAAGAGGGGAATCACACAGACTGATCTCAGTTCATTCATACTGTATGTTGTAGTCTGTCTAATAATTAAATCACACCAGACTGACAGCCTGTAATTTTATTAAAAGCATTCAGTTGATTACATGGCAGTTTAGAGAGCAACATCATAACAATAATCTACATCATAATCAATATCATAACATTTATAATCAATAACATCATTATCTCTATACTACTAACAACATAACACTAATCTACATCATAATCAATATCATAACGTTTATAATCAATAACATCATGTGAGGTAAACAACAACAAACCCCTTTATTAAAAAATGTTTCAAAATACAAAGAATGAACAGATGATTATAATAATACCTGGACTAATAATGGAAACACTTCTCCAACCTCGGCCAACAGCTCCGCCCCCCCCCCCCCCCCCCCCCCGCAGCTCCTCGCCCAAGCCTCTCCAGGTTCTCCTTTACCCAAATCCAGAAAGCAGATGTTCTGAAAGAGCTCCAAAACCTGGACCCGTACAAATCAGCTGGGCTTGACAATCTGGACCGTCTATTTCTGAAACTATCCGCCGCCATTGTCGCAACCCCTATTACCAGCCTGTTCAACCTCTCTTTCATATCGTCCGAGATCCCCAAGGATTGGAAAGCTGCCGCAGTCATTCCCCTCTTCAAAGGGGGAGACACCCTGGACCCAAACTGTTACAGACCTATATCCATCCTGCCCTGCCTATCTAAGGTCTTCGAAAGCCAAGTCAACAAACAGGTCACTGACCATCTCGAATCCCACCGTACCTTCTCCGCTGTGCAATCTGGTTTCCGAGCCAGTCACGGGTGCACCTCAGCCACACTCAAGGTACTAAACGATATCATAACCGCCATCGATAAAAGACAGTACTGTGCAGCCGTCTTCATCGACCTTGCCAAGGCCTTCGACTCTGTCAATCACCATATTCTTATCGGCAGACTCAGTAGCCTCGGTTTTTCGGATGACTGCCTTGCCTGGTTCACCAATTACTTTGCAGACAGAGTTCAGTGTGTCAAATCGGAGGGCATGCTGTCCGGTCCTCTGGCAGTCTCTATGGGGGTGCCACAGGGTTCAATTCTCGGGCCGACTCTTTTCTCTGTATATATCAATGATGTTGCTCTTGCTGCGGGCGATTCCCTGATCCACCTCTACGCAGACGACACCATTCTATACACTTTCGGCCCGTCATTGGACACTGTGCTATCTAACCTCCAAACGAGCTTCAATGCCATACAACACTCCTTCCGTGGCCTCCAACTGCTCTTAAACGCTAGTAAAACCAAATGCATGCTTTTCAACCGATCGCTGCCTGCACCCGCATGCCCGACTAGCATCACCACCCTGGATGGTTCCGACCTTGAATATGTGGACATCTATAAGTACCTAGGTGTCTGGCTAGACTGCAAACTCTCCTTCCAGACTCATATCAAACATCTCCAATCGAAAATCAAATCAAGAGTCGGCTTTCTATTCCGCAACAAAGCCTCCTTCACTCACGCCGCCAAGCTTACCCTAGTAAAACTGACTATCCTACCGATCCTCGACTTCGGCGATGTCATCTACAAAATGGCTTCCAACACTCTACTCAGCAAACTGGATGCAGTCTATCACAGTGCCATCCGTTTTGTCACTAAAGCACCTTATACCACCCACCACTGCGACTTGTATGCTCTAGTCGGCTGGCCCTCGCTACATATTCGTCGCCAGACCCACTGGCTCCAGGTCATCTACAAGTCCATGCTAGGTAAAGCTCCGCCTTATCTCAGTTCACTGGTCACGATGGCAACACCCATCCGTAGCACGCGCTCCAGCAGGTGTATCTCATTGATCATCCCTAAAGCCAACACCTCATTCGGCCGCCTTTCGTTCCAGTACTCTGCTGCCTGTGACTGGAAAGAATTGCAAAAATCGCTGAAGTTGGAGACTTTTATCTCCCTCACCAACTTCAAACATCAGCTATCTGAGCAGCTAACCGATCGCTGCAGCTGTACATAGTCTATTGGTAAATAGCCCACCCATTTTCACCTACCTCATCCCCATACTGTTTTATTTATTTACTTTTCTGCTCTTTTGCACACCAATATCTCTACCTGTACATGACCATCTGATCATTTATCACTCCAGTGTTAATCTGCAAAATTGTAATTATTCGCCTACCTCATGCCTTTTGCACACATTGTATATAGACTCCCCCCTTTTTTTTCTACTGTGTTATTGACTTGTTAATTGTTTACTCCATGTGTAACTCTGTGTTGTCTGTTCACACTGCTATGCTTTATCTTGGCCAGGTCGCAGTTGCAAATGAGAACTTGTTCTCAACTAGCCTACCTGGTTAAATAAAGGTGAAATAAAATAAAAAAATAAAATAAATAAGATAAAGAATCTAAGAGACACTAAATGAGATAAAGAATCTAAGAGACACTAAATAAGATAAAGAATCTAAGAGACACTAAATAAGATAAAGAATCTAAGAGACACTAAATAAGATAAAGAATCTAAGAGATGCTAAATAAGACAAAAAAATAAAGATAAGAAGCAATACTGGAACATGAAACAGACGTAATTGAGCTACTCTCTTGAAATAATTAAAAACCGATTGTTACCAAAATCCCATGTTACCGAATTCCCATGTTAACAAAACCCCATGTTACCCAAACAACATGTTCCCCCAAACCCCATGTTTCCCAAAACCCCATGTTACCCCAAACCCCATGTTACCCAAACCCCATGTTACCCAAAACCCCATGTTACCAAAACCCCTTGTTACCCAAAACCCCATGTTATCCCCATGTTACCCAAAACCCCATGTTACCCAAAACCCCATGTTACCCAAAACCCCATGTTACTAAAATCCCATGTAACCCCAAAACCCATGTTACCCAAACCCCATGTGACAAAAACCCCACGTTACCCAAACCCTATGTTTCCAAAACCCAATGTTACCCAAACCCCATGTTACTCAACCCCATGTTACCCAAACCCTATGGTTCCGAACCCCATGTTACCCAAAACCCCATGTTACCAAAACCCCATGTTACCCAAAACCCCATGTTACCCAAAACCCCATGTTACCCAAACCCCATGTTACCCAAAACCCCATGTTACCAAAACCCCATGTTATCCCCATGTTACCCAAAACCCCATGTTACACAACCCCATGTTACCCAAACCCTATGTTACCAAACCCCATGTTACCCAAACCCCCATGTTACCCAAACCCCCATGTTACCCAAAACCCCATGTTAACCAAACCCCCATGTTAACCAAACCCCATGTTACCCAAACCCCCATGTTACCCAAAACCCCATGTTACCCAGAACCCCTTGTTACTAAACCCCATGTTACCCGGAACCCCATGTTACCAAAACCCCATGTTACCCCAAACCCCATGTTACCAAAACACCATGTTACTATAATTCCCATGTTACCCCAAACCCCATGTGACAAAAACCCCATGTTACCCAAACCCTATGTTTCCAAAACCCAATGTTACCCAAACCCATGTTACACAACCCCATGTTACCCAAACCCTATGTTACCAAACCCCATGTTACCAAAACCCCATGTTACCCAAAACCCCATGTTACCAAAACACTCTGTTACCCCAAACCCCATGTTACCCAGAACCCCATGTTACCCAGAACCCCATGTTACCCAAACCCCATGTTACCCAAACCCCATGTTACCCAGAACCCCATGTTACCCAGAACCCCATGTTACCCAAACCCCATGTTACCCAGAACCCCATGTTACCCAAAATCCCATGTTACCCAGAACCCCATGTTTCTCTGGTGGTAAAAACCAAACTAAATGAATAATGGTGTTTGCAGTCACTCCTTTTAGATTTCTTCCAAGATTCTAGAAAGAGAAACTAATTCTGAACTTGTTATTAAAATTAGAATTACTTCAGGTTTGTCACCACATTTTAAACACCAGTCCACTGCTGAGCATCGATTTAAAACACAAAACTGACCTAAGATCAGCATGTAGGGTCAGATTCATTCTACTCCTACTCCGTCCCCTGGGCTGCTCTCTCCTCTCCCGGTCCAGCTTCAGCTCTGGGGCTCAGAGAGACCATCTCCATGGCATTGACATAAAGATCCATGCTGCTCACCCTGTTCACTCTCTTCTGCCTCCTGGTGGGCTAGAGAGACACAGCACCAACAGTCAGACATTTACTCTGTAGTATCTCCATTCTCTCTCCCTCCCTCTAGTTTAAATGACTTGTAATGTCTGAGTAAATGTCTTTACCTTGTAGTACAGGTAGGAGGTGGTGATGGATGTCAGTAGGATCAGCAGCACTACAACGTGTCTGATGATGAAGGCTGGCAGAGGAGAGGCTGCAAACAGAAACACCTTTGATGAGGGGACTGATCATCATTACATAGATCTGTGGGAAATCTGTCAATGACAAAGTTATAAGTCTGGTTCCTTTTCAGTTACCTGTGATGGTGAGGGAGAGGAGCTCACTCTCAGAGGAGAAGCTATGAGAGAAAACATAATTGTCATAAACACAGATGTAGTTCCCTTGGTGGGAGTCATCTGCAGCAGGGAAGAGGAAGGCAGCAGAGTGATTGACAGCTGGCTGGATCTGCTGTATGTTGGAGCCGGTGAACGTGAGGAGGAAGGAGCCTCCTGGGTACTGTGGCTGAGTGGAGCAGGTGATGGTGAAGTTGTAGCCCCTGAACATCTCGGGCCCCTGGTGGCCCCTGGAGACCCCTCCCATTGGGTCAGTCAGGAAGATATCAGGCTGGACCAGGAGATCTGTAACAATAAAAGAGAACAAGAAAAACCTCTTCAACTAGTTTCCTATAGATATGACAATAACATCAGCATGTAACAGTGCCAGCCACCCTCCCTCACAGGGCAACATGAGTAGTGGGCCTACAGTCACTGAGACAACATATGTTGATATCAGGCTGAAGCAGGACATCTGGAACAAGAGGAGAGAAAAAGAAAACGTAGCTCCTCAACTACTTTCCTCATTTAGATGTGGCAATAACATGACATGTGACAGTGGTAGTGAGTAGAGACGTTCACTGAGGTAACACTCACATACAAAAGCATTCTGGGATATTTAAGTTGTATTTGATTCCTACTTGACTGAGTGATCTATTTAGTAAAGCAGACTGACAAGTTAAACAGTCATCATGAGAGGTGCAGAGGAAGTTGTATGAATGAAGGAAATCAGTTAAATGTAATTATAATCTATTGTTATTACCTGAGCAGATCACTGTGAGTCCAGGAAGGAGATCATCTGATCTCCAACACTCCCTCAGTGAAAACTCAGACCCATAACAGGAAACTCCATTCCCTCTAGTGGTTTTTCCAGGTAGTACTGAAACAATGGAGCCACAACCCATCTGTCTACACACTACTGCAGCTACATCCTCCTGGTCCCAGTCTTCAGTTCCCACAATCCTCCACTCTCCCTGGTCGTACCACTCCACTCCACCAGCACAGCGACTGCCTCCTCCCACCAGCCTCACATCATCAGGCTCTGAGAAAAGAAAAGAGAGAGACAGTAATCTTACTATTTTCTCACTAAAACACACCTATATTGTCTCTCATATTCTTCACTCCAGGTGAGAAACAATGTTGATTGAGTGACAAACTGTTTCTTACCTGAGCAGGTGAGTCCAACAGCATTACCAGGTAGGCAGGTGTTGTTCTCTCTGTCTGAGGTGTCACAGTCCAGGAGAAGGGACTCATTGCCTTTACACTGGAACTCTTTATCCCAGGTCTGACCCTCACCTCCTCCATAGAGCCCCCCCTGTAGAGCTGCAGGAGCCCCACAGCCAACATCCCTACAGACTACCTCTGCATCCTGCCGGTCAAAGTCAGCTTCACACACTGAGGCCCAGGACTGATTGGACTTCACCTCCACTCTCCCAGAGCAGAGACCAGATCCATCCACAAGCCGCACAGACTCTGGAGAAAAATAGTTGGTTGAACATTCAATCAGTTTGTTGATGACACTGTCAAGGACTAAACAGGCGGAAATGGAGGAAAACTCGCCTCCCTGCGGACCTGACATCCTTTCACTCCCTCCTCTCTACATTTTCCTCTTCTCTCTCTGCTGCTAAAGCCAATTTCTACCACTCTAAATTCCAAGCATCTGCCTCTAACCCTAGGAAGCTCTTTGCAACCTTCTCCTCCCTCCTGAATCCTCCTCCCCCTCCCCCCCTCCTCCCTCTCTGCAGATGACTTCGTCAACCATTTTGAAAAGAAGGTCGACGACATCCGATCCTCGTTTGCTAAGTCAAACGACACCGCTGGTTCTGCTCACACTGCCCTACCCTGTGCTCTGACCTATTTCTCCCCTCTCTCTCCAGATGAAATCTCGCGTCTTGTGACAGCCGGCCGCCCAACAACCTGCCCGCTTGACCCTATCCCCTCCTCTCTTCTCCAGACCATTTCCGGAGACCTTCTCCCTTACCTCACCTCGCTCATCAACTCATCCCTGACCGCTGGCTACGTCCCTTCCGTCTTCAAGAGAGCGAGAGTTGCACCCCTTCTGAAAAAACCTATACTCGATCCCTCCGATGTCAACAACTACAGACCAGTATCCCTTCTTTCTTTTCTCTCCAAAACTCTTGAACGTGCCGTCCTTGGCCAGCTCTCCCGCTATCTCTCTCAGAATGACCTTCTTGATCCAAATCAGTCAGGTTTCAAGACTAGTCATTCAACTGAGACTGCTCTTCTCTGTATCACGGAGGCGCTCCGCACTGCTAAAGCTAACTCTCTCTCCTCTGCTCTCATCCTTCTAGACCTATCGGCTGCCTTCGATACTGTGAACCATCAGATCCTCCTCTCCACCCTCTCCGAGTTGGGCATCTCCGGCGCGGCCCACGCTTGGATTGCGTCCTACCTGACAGGTTGCTCCTACCAGGTGGCGTGGCGAGAATCCGTCTCCACACCACGTGCTCTCACCACTGGTGTCCCCAGGGCTCTGTTCTAGGCCCTCTCCTATTCTCGCTATACACCAAGTCACTTGGCTCTGTCATAACCTCACATGGTCTCTCCTATCATTGCTATGCAGACGACACACAATTAATCTTCTCCTTTCCCCCTTCTGATGACCAGGTGGCGAATCGCATCTCTGCATGTCTGGCAGACATATCAGTGTGGATGACGGATCACCACCTCAAGCTGAACCTCGGCAAGACGGAGCTGCTCTTCCTCCCGGGGAAGGACTGCCCGTTCCATGATCTCGCCATCACGGTTGACAACTCCATTGTGTCCTCCTCCCAGAACGCTAAGAACCTTGGCGTGATCCTGGACAACACCCTGTCGTTCTCAACTAACATCAAGGCCGTGGCCCGTTCCTGTAGGTTCATGCTCTACAACATCCGCAGAGTACGACCCTGCCTCACACAGGAAGCGGCGCAGGTCCTAATCCAGGCACTTGTCATCTCCCGTCTGGATTACTGCAACTCGCTGTTGGCTGGGCTCCCTGCCTGTGCCATTAAACCCCTACAACTCATCCAGAACGCCGCAGCCCGTCTGGTGTTCAACCTTCCCAAGTTCTCTCACGTCACCCCGCTCCTCCGCTCTCTCCACTGGCTTCCAGTTGAAGCTCGCATCCGCTACAAGACCATGGTGCTTGCCTACGGAGCTGTGAGGGGAACGGCACCTCAGTACCTCCAGGCTCTGATCAGGCCCTACACCCAAACAAGGGCACTGCGTTCATCCACCTCTGGCCTGCTCGCCTCCCTACCACTGAGGAAGTACAGTTCCCGCTCAGCCCAGTCAAAACTGTTCGCTGCTCTGGCCCCCCAATGGTGGAACAAACTCCCTCACGACGCCAGGACAGCGGAGTCAATCACCACCTTCCGGAGACACCTGAAACCCCACCTCTTTAAGGAATACCTAGGATAGGATAAAGTAATCCCTCTCACCCCCTTAAAAGATTTAGATGCACTACTGTTCCACTGGATGTCATAAGGTGAATGCACCAATTTGTAAGTCGCTCTGGATAAGAGCGTCTGCTAAATGACTTAAATGTAAATGTAAACACAAATATGTTGGATAAAAGATTGTAGTTTGCTATGTTTGATACTGTAAGAGGTAGAAATGGGTTCTTAGTCACTCAGGATCGGGTTGGGAATAATGCAGACAGGAGACAGGAATAAGTTCACTTCACTTTATAGAAAATAAACAGCTGGACATCCATCAGGCAGCTTCACTTCAGTACCATCTGAACTACAAGGTCTGATGCTGTATGTCAGGGTCAGGATGGGCCAAGAGTAGAAAAGGTTACTGGTTATGATGACATCACTGGTGAGAACTCAGTGATGAAAATATATTTGATCTCTCCCATATCTCCCTCTTCCTCTCCTCCTCCCTCATTCTCTCTTTGTGACAGTGGTAGTGAGTAGAGACGTTCACTGAGGTAACACTCAAATACAAAGAATTCTGGGATATTTAAGTTGTATTTGATTTCTACTTGACTGAGTGATCTATTTAGTAAAGCAGACTGACAAGCTAAACAGTCATCATGAGAGGTGCAGAGGAAGTTGTGTGAATGAAGGAAATCAGTTGAATATAATATTAATATGTTGATATTTCCTGAGCAGATCACTGTGAGTCCAGGAAAGAGATATAATACATGGACAAAAGTATGTGGAACTCAGCAGTGAGTTTTACAACAGAGGATTATTTTTACGCTCTACGTGGTTCAACACTCGGTGGTCCGTTCTGCTTGTGTTGTCTACCACTTCACGGCTGAGCCGTTGTTGCTCCGAGATGTTCCACGTTGAAATTCACTGACATCTTCAGTAAGAACAGTTTTCTGCCGATGTTTGTCTATGGAGATTGCATGGCCATGTGCTCAATTTGATACACCTGTCAGGAACAGGTGTGGCTGAAATAGCCGAATCGACTGAAGTCAACATACTGTTGGCCATATAGTGTATCTTGTTATTACCTGAGCAGATCACTGTGAGTCCAGGAAGGAGATCATAACTTCTGGAACACTCCCTCAGTGAAGACTCAGACCCAGAACAGGAAACTCTGAACCCTCTAGTGGTGTTTCCAGGTGGTACAGAAACAGAGGAACCACAACCCAGCTGTCTGCACACTACTGCAGCTACATCCCTCTGGTTCCAGTCTGAAGTTCCCACAGTCCTCCACTCTCCCTGGTCGTACCCCTCCACTCTACCAGCACAGTGACTGCCTCCTCCCATCAGCCTCACATCATCAGGCTCTGAGAAAAGAAAAGAGAGAGACAGTAATCTTACTATTTTCTCACTAAAACACACCTATATTGTCTCTCATATTCTTCACTCCAGGTGAGAAACAATGTTTATCGAGTGACAAACTGTTTCTTACCTGAGCAGGTGAGTCCAACAGCATTACCAGGTAGGCAGGTGTTGTTCTCTCTGTCTGAGGTGTCACAGTCCAGGAGAAGGGACTCATTGCCTTTACACTGGAACTCTTTATCCCAGGTCTGACCCTCACCTTCTCCATAGAGCCCCCCCTGTAGAGCTGCAGGAGCCCCACAGCCAACATCCCTACAGACTACCTCTGCATCCTGCCGGTTAAAGTCAGCTTCACACACTGAGGCCCAGGACTGATTGGACTTCACCTCCACTCTCCCAGAGCAGAGACCAGCTCCATCCACAAGCCGCACAGACTCTGGAGAAAAAGAGTTGGTTGAACATTCAATCAGTTTTGTTGATGACACTGTCAAGGACTAAACACAAATATGTTGGATAAAAGATAGTAGTTTGCTATGTTTGATACTGTAAGAGGTAGAAATGGGTTCTTAGTCACTCAGGATCGGGTTGGGAATAATGCAGGCAGGAGACATGAATAAGTTCACTTCACTTTATAGAAAATAAACAGCTGGACATCCATCAGGCAGCTTCACTTCAGTACCATCTGATCTACAATGATCTGCCCATGAACATCTCCCATAAACCAATATGACAAACACAAATATAATGTTTAAATACATCTGACATCTCTCCCTCTATTTAAATGAAATACAAACACATAAAACATGATACATGGTAATATTGTATAATGTATAAATAAATCTCTCAATATGACCAGTCTCTTACCTGAACAGATCACATGATGATAATATTCACCATCACAGACACCAGGTCCTCCTGTGATGTCACACTGTCTAATAGAAGACTCATCTCCATAGCAACTATTAAATTGTCTGAATCCTCTTCTTCCATCTTCAATCAGAGGTCCAATAGATTCAGCTACAGGATTCCCACAGTTCAGCTCTCTACACACAATCTTAACCTCTCTCATGCTCCACCAACTAGTACATAGACCCAACCACTCTCCTCTGTAGAAGACTTCCACTGTCCCAGAACAGGAAGTGGTCCCATCCACCAGTCTGACTGAGAGTTCAGCTGTAAACAGCAGAGAGGAAAACACAGTGGTGAGGACAGATGATGACAGTGATTCTGTTATTCTAACAGCAGTGATGCTTTGTGGTTGACAAGTATTAGTAGTTCCATAAAACACTACTTGTTATTGGGGTTTAGAATGGTTTGTATGGACACATGAATTTCTCCATGTGGGATAATAAAGTTGACTAATATTGAACTGCTATAATCACTGTAGATTTATACTCTACCTACCTGGTGGACTGACGCTTTGAGCCTGGAGATCTGAGGAGAAAGAGAGAGACAGAGGAGAAAGAGAGAGACAGAGACAGAGGAGAAAGGGAGGAACCAGAGGAAGAGAGAGACAGAGGTTAAATGAACATCAACATGACCTTTCATGATGTGATGGGGAAGACAGGATTATCGTTGGTATGGTGCAACAACGTGTACATACACTATATATACAAAAGTATGTGGACACCCCTTCAAATTAGTGGACTCTATTTCAGCTACACCCCTTCCTGACAGATGTATAAAATCAAACACTCAGCCATGCAATCTCCATAGACAAACATTGTCAATAGAATTGAGTTAATGAACTCCCCCTCTCTTCTCCTCTCCTACCCTCTCCTCCCACCTCTACTCTTCTCCCCTCTCCTCTCCTATTCACCCCCTCTCTTCTCCTCTTCAACCCCTCTTTTCTCCTCTTCTCCCCCCTTCTCTTCTCCTCTTCTCCCCCCTCCTCTCCTCTTCAACCCCTCTCCTCTTCACCCACCCCTCTTCTTCCCCCTTCCCCCTCTCCTCTTCTCCCCCTCTCCTCTTCTCCCCCTTTCTTCTCCTCTCCTCCCCTCTCCACTCCTCGCCCCTCTCCTCCCCTCTCCTCCCACCTCTACTCTTCTCCCCCTCTCTTCTCCTCTCCTCTCTCCCAACTCTACTCTTCTCCCCCTCTCTCCTCCTCTTCTCCCCTCTCCTCTTCGCCCCCTCTCTCCTCCTCTTCAACCCCTCTCCCCCTCTTCTCCCCTCTCCTCTCCGCCCCCTCTCTCTCCTCCTCTTCAACCCCTCTCTCCTCCTCTTCTCCCCCTCTCTTCTACTCTCCTCTCCTCCCCTCTCCACTCCTTGCCCCTCTCCTACCCTCTCCTCCCACCTCTACTCTTCTCCCCCTCTCCTCTCCTCTTCAACCCCTCTTCTCCTCTTCTCCCCCTCTCTTCTCCTCTCCTACCCTCTCCTCCCACCTCTACTCTTCTCCCCTCCTCTTCTCCCCTTCTCCCCCTCTCTTCTCCTCTCCTACCCTCTCCTCCCACCTCTACTCCCTTCTCCCCTCCTCTTCTCCTCATTCTCCTACCTCTCTTCTCCCCCTCCTCTTCTCCTCTCCTCTCCTCGCCCCTCTCCTCCACTCTCCTCCCACCTCTACTACTCTCCCCTCTCTTCTCCTCTTCTCCCCCTTCTCCCCCCCACTCTTCTCCCCTTCTCCCCCTCCTCTTCTCTCCTCTCCTCGCCCCTCTCCCTACCCTCTCCTCCCACCTCTATTCTTCTCCCTTCTCTTCTCCCCTCTCCTCGCCCCTCTCCTCCCCTCTCCTCCCTCCTTTACTACTCTCCCTCTCCTCTCCTACCCTCTCCTCCCTCTCCTCCCACCTCTATTCTTCTCCCCTCCTCTTCTCCTCTTCTCCCCCTCTCCTCTCCTCTTCAACCCCTCTCTTCTCGTCTCCTACCCTCTCCTCCCACCTCTACTCTTCTCCCCTCCTCTTCTCCTCTTCTCCCCCTCTCCTCTCCTCTTCAACCCCTCTCTTCTCTTCTCTCCATCTCTTCTCCTCTCCTACCCTCTCCCCCTCTCTACTCCTCTCTCTCCCTTCTCTTCACCCACCCCTCTTCTCCCCACTCTCCTCTTCACCCACCCACTCTCTCCCCCTCTCCACTTCACCCACCCCCTCTTCTCCCCCTGTACTCTTCACCCACCCACTCTTCTCCCCCTCTACTCTTCACCCACCCCCTCTTCTCCCCCTCTACTCTTCTCCCCTCTCTCTTCATCTTCTCCCCCTCTCCTCTTCTCCCCCTTCTCCCTATCCTCTTCTCCCCCTTTCTCTTCATCTTCTCCCCTCTCCTCTTCTCCCCCTTCTCCCCCCTCCTCTGTTTTACCACCTCTCTTCTCCTCAACTCCCCCGCTTCTCTCCTCTCTTCTCCTCTTCTCCCCAATTCTACCCCTCCCTTCTCCCCTTCTCACCCCTCTGCTCTTCTCCCCCTCTCCATTTCTCCTCCCTGCTCCCACTCTCTTCTCCACCTCTCTTCTCCCCTCCCCCCCTCTCCTCTTCTCCACCTCTCTTCTTCTCTTCTCCACCTCTCTTCCCCCTCCCTTTCCTCTTCTCCCCTCTCCTCTTCTCTTCTCCACCTCTTCCCCCTCCCCTCTCCTCTTCTCCCCCTGTCCTCTTCTCTTCTCCACCTCTTCCCCCTCACCTCTTCTCACCCCTCTGCTCTCCCCATCTCTTCTCCTCCCCCTCTCCTCTCCTCTTCTCCCACCTCTCTTCTCCTCTTCCTCTCCACCTTCTCCCCCTCTCTTCTCCTCCCCTTCTCTTCTCCACCTCCTCTCCCCCTTACCCTCTTCTCTCTCTCGTCTTCTCCCCTCCCTCTCTTCTAGTCTTCTCACCTCCCCTCTCTTTCTCCTCTTCTCCCCCTCTACTCTTCTCCCCTCTACTCTTCTTCCCCTGCCCTCTTCTCCCCCCTCTCCTCTTCTCCCCCTCTACTCTTCTCCCCCCTCCCCCCTCTCTTTCTCCCCCTCTACTCTTCTCACCTCCCCTCTCTTCTCCTCTTCTCCCCCTCTACTCTTCTCCCCCTCTACTCTTCTCACCTCCCCTCTTCTCCTCTTCTCCCCCTCTACTCTTCTCCCCCTCTCCTCTCCTCTTCTCCCTCTCTGTTCTCCTCTTCTCCCTCTCTGTTCTCCTCTTCTCCCTCTCTGTTCTCCTCTTCTCCCTCTCTGTTCTCCTCTTCTCCCAATCTCTCTTCTCCCCCTCTCTTCTCCTATTCTGCCCCTATCCCCCCTTATCTCCCCCTCTCCTCTTCTCCCCCTTTCCTCGTCACCCCCTCTCTCCTCTCTTCTCCTCTCTTCTCCTCTTCTCCTCCCCTTCTCCTCTCCTCTACTCCCCCCACTTCTCCTCTCCTCCCCCTCTCCTCTCCTCTACTCCCCCTCTCCTCTCCTCTCCATTTCATTCTGTACTCCAACATCTGCATGGTATTCAAGATAACACACAACATTTCAGCACCAAATTTGTTTTCATCAACCTCAGACTTAAATATCAGTGTTCCAAGAACCTCCACCAGGGGAACTGTAGACTCCTCAAACGGTCCACCACCTTCTCCCAAACTGCCTTCTCACACAAACCAATAAAGACATGGAATGGCCTCACCTCAACATGGATCTAGTCCAATCAGACGTGCCTCACCTCAACATGGATCTAGTCCAATCAGACGTGCCTCATCTCAACATGGATCTAGTCCAATCAAACGTGTCTCACCTCAACATGGATCTAGTCCAATCAGACGTGCCTCACCTCAACATGGATCTAGTCCAATCAGACGCGTCTCACCTCAACATGGATCTAGTCCAATCAGACGTGTCTCACCTCAACATGGATCTAGTCCAATCAGACGTGTCTCACCTCAACATGGATCTAGTCCAATCAGATGTGCCTCACCTCAACATGGATCTAGTCCAATCAGACGTGTCTCGCCTCAACATGGATCTAGTCCAATCAGATGTGCCTCACCTCAACATGGATCTAGTCCAATCAGACGTGTCTCACCCAAACATGGATCTAGTCCAATCAGACGTGTCTCGCCTCAACATGGATCTAGTCCAATCAGATGTGCCTCACCTCAACATGGATCTAGTCCAATCAGACGTGTCTCACCCCAACATGGATCTAGTCCAATCAGACGTGTCTCACCTCAACATGGATCTAGTCCAATCAGACGTGTCTCACCTCAACATGGATCTAGTCCAATCAGATGTGTTCACACTGATATTGATCTAATAGGCAACAGTGATTTTTTTAATGACACAGAATAAACACTAAAAAGCGCATTACATTTAAATAGCTGTAATAACTTAGCTCTGTACACTATTCTGATTAGATGCTATTTAATGCTGAGTTTGGACACAGGTTTCTATAGGAACACTAAGACACCTGGACCACATATTGAGATGTGCCTTTAGTTAAGTAAATCAGTTGTTACATAAGGTGACAGTTGTAGGTGTCACGACTTCCGCCTCGAAGTCGGTCCCTGTCCTTGTTCTGGCGGTGAAGAAGGATGGCGGTCTGCGCCCTGCATTGACTATCAAGGTATCAACCAAATCACTGTGAGGTACAGCTACCTGCTGCCTCTCATATCCAGTGCGATAGAGTCAATGCACAGGGCTTCTTCACAAAATTGGATCTCAGGAGCGCTTACAACCTGGTGCGTATCCGGGAGGGGACGAGTGGAAGACGTCATTTAGTACCACCTCAGGGCACTATGAGTACCTTGTCATGCCGTACGGGTTGATGTCTTCCAGGCCTTTGTAGACGAGATTTTCCGGGATTTTCTTTGGTCAGGTAGCCAACTACTACCGGAGGTTTATCTGGGGCTTTGGTCAGGTAGCCAACTACTACCGGAGGTTTATCGGGGGCTTTGGTCAGGTAGCGACTCCCATTACCTCACTGCTGAAGGGGGGGCCGGTGCGACTGCAGTGGACGGCTGAGGCGGACAGGGCTTTTGGTCACCTGAGGGCTCTGTTTACCTCGGCTCCCCTGCTGGGATCTGGGTGAGGAGCCGTGCTCTCTCAGCGCTCGGGTACGCCACTAAAGGTCCACCCCTGTGCTTTCTTTTCGAAGAAGCTCAGCCCGGCGGAGCGAAACTAAGATGTGGGGGACCGGGAGACTGAACCCTCGCCAGGCAAGGTGAAGACTGAACCTCGCCAGGCAAGGTGGGGACTGAACCCTCGCCAGGCAAGGTGGAGACTGAACCCTCGCCAGGCAAGGTGGAGACTGAACCCTCGCCAGGCAAGGTGGGGACTGAACCCTCGCCAGGCAAGGTGGGGACTGAACCCTCGCCAGGCAAGGTGGAGACTGAACCCTCGCCAGGCAAGGTGGAGACTGAACCCTCGCCAGGCAAGGTGGAGACTGAACCCTCGCCAGGCAAGGTGGAGACTGAACCCTCGCCAGGCAAGGTGGGGACTGAACCCTCGCCAGGCAAGGTGGAGACTGAACCCTCGCCAGGCAAGGTGGAGACTGAACCCTCGCCAGGCAAGGTGGAGACTGAACCCTCGCCAGGCAAGGTGGAGACTGAACCCCGCCAGGCAAGGTGGAGACTGAACCCTCGCCAGGCAAGGTGGAGACTGAACCCTCGCCAGGCAAGGTGGAGACTGAACCCTCGCCAGGCAAGGTGGAGACTGAACCCTCAGACCAGGCAAGGTGGAGACTGAACCCTCAGACCAGGCACGCTAAGGCAGACTGAACCCTCGCCAGGTTCAAGGTGGGCCATGTTGTTTTTACCCTTTTTGTTTTCACTGTCCTACAGACCAGGTTCCCAGAACGCTAAGGCAGACACACTGTCCTACAGACCAGGTTCCCAGAACGCTAAGGCAGACGCACTGTCCTACAGACCAGGTTCCCAGAACGCTAAGGCAGACGCACTGTCCTACAGACCAGGTTCCCAGAACGCTAAGGCAGACACACTGTCCTACAGACCAGGTTCCCAGAACGCTAAGGCAGACACACTGTCCCGGATGTATGACACAGAGGAGCGGTCCATAGATCACACTCCCGAACTTCCGGCCTCTTGCCTGGTGGCACCGGTAGTGTGGGAGCTGGACGCGGACATCGAGCGGCGTTACGTACAGAGCCCACTCCCCTCCACCTGCCCAGAGGGACGTTACAGCCCTTACCTTCCACAATGACCTTGGTTGCACCTTTCTGTGGACTTCCTCAAGGATCTTCCTCCCTCACGATCCTGGTCATTGTGGATCTGTTCTCTAAGTCCTGCGGTCTCCTTCCTTTGCCCGATCTCCCTACGGCCCTACAGACTGAGGAGGCCATGTTTACACATGTCTTATAGGCACTATGGGGTGCCAGAGGATAGAGTGTCTGATCGAGGTCCCCAGTTCACGTCAAGGGTCTGGAGGGCGTTCATGGAACGTCTGGGTCTCGGTCAGCCTTACCTCTGGTTTTCACCTCCGCCATCGGGTTTTCACCGGTCTGGCACTCGACCCGAAACCTGCCCCTCCGCCTGCCCTGCCGGAAGCTGGGCCCGCGGTTCAAAGTCCTGAGGAGACTGAACGAGGTTTGCTTCAGGTTACAGCTTCCCCGATTACCGTATTAACCCCTCGTTCCATGTGTCTCTCCTCAGGCCGGTGGTGGCTGGTCCACTCCAGGAGTCTGAGGTGCAGGTGGTTCCTCCACCCCCTCTGGACATCCAGGGGCCCCGGTTTATGCTTTTCGAGCCATACTGGACTCGGGCGTCGGGCGAAAATCCTTCAGTACCTTGTGGAGTGGGAGGTGCGGTCCGGAGGAGAGATGCTGGGTGCCGGTGGAAGACGTTTTGGACCCTCCGTTGCTGCGGAGTACCACCATCTCCATCCGGATCGCCCTGCGTGTCAAGGGGGGGTACTGTTACAACTTCCACAGAAGTCGGTCCCGCTCCTTGTTCGGGCAGCGACGTCACCGGCCTTCTAGCCTTCGCCACCGGCCTTCTAGCCATCGCCACCGGCCTTCTATCCTTCGCCACCGGCCTTCTAGCCATCGCCACCGGCCTTCTAGCCTTCGCCACTGTCCTTTTGGCCTTCGCCACCGGCCTTCTAGCCATCGCCACCGGCCTTGTAGCCATCGCCACCGGCCTTCTAGCCATCGCTGATCCATTTTTCATTTTCCATTTGTTTTGTCTTTGTTTTACACGCCTGGTTCCCATTCCAAATGACATGTTCATTATTTAACCCTCTGTTTTCCCCATGGTTTTGTGCGTGATTGTTTTATGTATGTTCGGTCTGTTACTGTGGGCCCGGTATTTACGACACGTTATTGGAATATTTGAGTAAAGTTACATGTGTTACTCATCTCTACTGTCCTGACTCCTCTGCACCAGCTACACCCAGAACATTACAGTAGGACTGTTAACAAAGTAGCTGAATTGTCAAAGACTGAGGTCACCCAAAGAAAAGTAATTCAGAACTTTCTCTGGTAAAGAATTACAAATCTACCACTTTCATATAAACCCCTCGATACACAGCAGAACATCTACACTGAATCCTTCCACCAAACATCCTGATCTGTTTTAATGAACACTTTATACGACACTAAAATAACCTTCAACTACAGTATATATGAAGGGATGATTGTCATTGTTACATTATATAGGCTACAGGAAGTTATATTCTTCCATTGTAAATAACAGGTTCTCCCTCCATCTATAATCATCAGATCTGCTTGCAGATGAACAGAATGTCTTGGAAAGACAGACCTTTAGACCTCATAGTTCTGTCCAATATATTGTGGATTTTTTTCATATTTATTCTTTCCTTACAAGTTGGGATTTAAATTGATGGACACGCCATGATGTCTCAGTGAAAAATGTATAATGAGTATCTACCATTTCCATTACTATTTATCTAGCATACACTCACACTCTTTCAAACATTATTATTTGGGAAAGTTATCAGGGGTAGTAACTAGCATAACTTATTTGACTATTTCTTTCACACACACCTCATTGGCTAGGTTAGCAAGCTAGCTAACTAGCCACATTTAGCACAAGCTCACGACTAAACTGACCTGGTGATCCTACTATCATGGACACTTGTCTCCAGGCAGCATGTTTGTGTTTATGTCCCTGTAGCTGTCAGCAGTTGACACGGGTTTGAGGAAACTGAGAAAATGATTCTCTCCTCCATGTGTCCAACCGCATGCGACCACCTGCAAAAGGTACCTGCATCAGTATAGTTGCCTAGCTGTGTAAAAGGGACCTGCATCAGTATAGTTACCTAGCTGTGTAAAAGGTACCTGCATCAGTATAGTTGCCTAGCTGTGTAAAAGGTACCTGCATCAGTATAGTTGCCTAGCTGTGTAAAAGGTACCTGCATCAGTATAGTTGCCTAGCTGTGTAAAAGGTACCTGCATAGGTATAGTTGCCTAGCTGTGTAAAAGGTACCTGCATCAGTATAGTTACCTAGCTGTGTAAAGGTAATCAATAGTTGCCTAGCTGTGTAAAAGGTACTGCATCAGTATAGTTGCCTAGCTGTGTAAAAGGTACCTGCATCAGTATAGTTGCCTAGCTGTGTAAAGGTACCTGCATCAGTATAGTTGCCTAGCTGTGTAAAAGGTACCTGCATCAGTATAGTTGCCTAGCTGTGTAAAAGGTACCTGCATCAGTATAGTTGCCTAGCTGTGCAAAAGGTACCTGCATCAGTATAGTTACCTAGCTGTGTAAAAGGTACCTGCATCAGTATAGTTACCTAGCTGTGTAAAAGGTACCTGCATCAGTATAGTTGCCTAGCTGTGTAAAAGGTACCTGCATCAGTATAGTTGCCTAGCTGTGTAAAGGTACCTGCATCAGTATAGTTGCCTAGCTGTGTAAAGGTACCTGCATCAGTATAGTTGCCTAGCTGTGTAAAAGGTACCTGCATCATAGTTGCCTAGCTGTGTAAAAGGTACCTGCATCAGTATAGTTGCTGCTGTGTAAAAGGTACCTGCATCAGTATAGTTACCTAGCTGTGTAAAAGGTACCTGCATCAGTATAGTTGCCTAGCTGTGTAAAAGGTACCTGCATCAGTATAGTTGCCTAGCTGTGCAAAAGGTACCTGCATCAGTATAGTTACCTAGCTGTGTAAAAGGTACCTGCATCAGTATAGTTGCCTAGCTGTGCAAAAGGTACCTGCATCAGTATAGTATGGGTAAAAGGTACCTGCATCAGTATAGTTGCCTAGCTGTGTAAAAGGTACCTGCATCAGTATAGTTGCCTAGCTGTGTAAAAGGTACCTGCATCAGTATAGTTGCCTAGCTGTGTAAAAGGAACCTGCATCAGTATAGTTGCCTAGCTGTGTAAAAGGTACCTGCATCAGTATAGTTGCCTAGCTGTGTAAAAGGTACCTGCATCAGTATAGTTGCCTAGCTGTGTAAAAGGTACCTGCATCAGTATAGTTGCCTAGCTGTGTAAAAGGTACCTGCATCAGTATAGTTACCTAGCTGTGTAAAGGTACCTGCATCAGTATAGTTGCCTAGCTGTGTAAAAGGAACCTGCATCAGTATAGTTGCCTAGCTGTGTAAAAGGTACCTGCATCAGTATAGTTGCCTAGCTGTGTAAAAGGTACCTGCATCAATATAGTTGCCTAGCTGTGTAAAAGGTACCTGCATCAGTATAGTTGCCTAGCTGTGTAAAAGGTACCTGCATCAGTATAGTTGCCTAGCTGTGTAAAAGGAACCTGCATCAGTATAGTTGCCTAGCTGTGCAAAGGTACCTGCATCAGTATAGTTGTCTAGCTGTGTAAAAGGTACCTGCATCAGTATAGTTGCCTAGCTGTGCAAAAGGTACCTGCATCAGTATAGTTGCCTAGCTGTGCAAAAGGTACCTGCATCAGTATAGTTGCCTAGCTGTGCAAAAGGTACCTGCATCAGTATAGTTGTCTAGCTGTGCAAAAGGTACCTGCATCAGTATAGTTGCCTAGCTGTGTAAAAGGTACCTGCATCAGTATAGTTGCCTAGCTGTGTAAAGGTACCTGCATCAGTATAGTTGCCTAGCTGTGCAAAAGGTACCTGCATCAGTATAGTTGTCTAGCTGTGCAAAAGGTACCTGCATCAGTATAGTTGCCTAGCTGTGTAAAAGGTACCTGCATCAGTATAGTTGCCTAGCTGTGTAAAAGGTAATGCATCAGTATAGTTGTCCTGTGTAAAAAAGGTACCTGCATCAGTATAGTTGCCTAGCTGTGTAAAAGGTACCTGCATCAGCTAGTTGTCTAGCTGTGTAAAAGGTACCTGCATCAGTATAGTTGCCTAGCTGTGTAAAAGGTACGTGCATCAGTATAGTTGCCTAGCTGTGTAAAAGGGACCTGCATCAGTATAGTTACCTAGCTGTGTAAAAGGTACCTGCATCAGTATAGTTGCCTAGCTGTGTAAAAGGTACCTGCATCAGTATAGTTGCCTAGCTGTGTAAAAGGTACCTGCATCAGTATAGTTGCCTAGCTGTGTAAAAGGTACCTGCATCAGTATAGTTGTTTTAGCTGTGTAAAAGGTACCTGCATCAGTATAGGTGCCTAGCTGTGTAAAAGGTACCTGCATCAGTATAGTTGCCTAGGGTATGGCTAAATGGTAAAAGGTACCTGCATCAGTATAGTTGCCTAGCTGTGTAAAAGGTACCTGCATCAGATAGTTGTCTAAAAAGGTACCTGCATCAGTATAGTTGTAGCTGTGTAAAAGGTACCTGCATCAGTATAGTTGCCTTGCTGTAAAATGTACCTGCATCAGTATAGTTGCCTAAAAAGGTACCTGCATCAGTATAGTTGCCCTAGCTGTGTAAAAGGGACCTGCATCAGTATAGTTGTCTGTGTAAAAGGTACCTGCAATAGTTGTCTAGCTGTGTAAAGGTACCTGCATCCAGTATAGTTGTCTAGCTGTGTAAATGTTATGCAGCTAAATGCAGTAGGTGTTTGGCTAAATAGGGGGTGTAGAAATACAGATAAACCTAGGGTATGGCTAAATGGGGTGTGTAGAAATACAGATAAACCTAGGATATGGCTAAATGGGATGTGTAGAAATACAGATAAACCTAGGGTATGGCTAAATGGGATGTGTAGAAATACAGATAAACCTAGGGTATGGCTAAATGGGGTGTGTCGAATCCCTCCACCAGTTGAAGCTAATTTACTATAAACTCGAAAGTAGTATTTGGAGAACAGCAAAAACTAACAGAAATGCCCCCAGACATTCACTATTTAACTGTACTAGAATGCTTAAAAGGTCGCAAAATGTTTTATATCGGTTATCGGTATGGTTTCTTTTTGGAAAGGAAAATATTGGATATCGGTATCGGCCATAAATGTACTATCGGTGCTTCCCTAATAATAAGGTTGGTAACAAGATGGAACATCGTTGAGGAAATCTGTTGTAGCTCAAATCGACTACAACATCCACAATGCAATGCTCTCTGTGTGGGCTGGCTGGCTAGCTAAATGTATCTACACACAATAATACCAAAGACAATATCAGCATGTGAAGTAGCTAACTAACTGTTAAATCACCTAAACAAACTGCACTATCAATTTAGGAGTCTCCAATCTCACCATGTTCAACCTGCAGATCGATGTGTCTCCCAGAGTGGAGTTTAAATCACAACGGCAGATATACTTTTGAGGAGATGGGAAACGTTGACGATGTTACGTCATTGGCCCACGCGGTGCATTCTGGGCGACGTGAGATGTGAGATAATTAACTTGCTGTCTGTAGGAACGTATAACTTTGGAATCGTGACAGAACGTACTTTTGATGAAAACAGGCAGAGTTTCTCGACATAAAGTACACTGACTTTGAGAAGGGATTACGTGATGATTGGTTTAGCAACCGCGTGACGCAGCATGACAACGTGAACATGATTGGTCGACAGTCTGCTGGGTGGGGTGTTATACGCAGATCTTTAGAAATAGAAGGATCATTTGTACATTGAAAAACGTTGCCGCCCCCCTGCTATAATCTATATGAATAATATGGAAATAATTACAGTCACGCAGGTCTTTAGAAATTGTAGGATCAATTGTAAAGTGTCACTCATGAAAACGTTGTTGACCCCTGCTATAATGTATATGAAGTCACCCTTGTGGAGCGGTTCGTATAGTGGACTATGACAGTGTCATTGTCTCATGTTCTTCCCACCTACATTGTTGCTCTGCATTCAGAGATGTTCCTAATGATGTCTGCACCCAGATCATGTTGTATTTGCCTGTCTGCATTATTCTCCAGGGAAAGGAAACATTCTGTGAACACTGAAACATTGCATCAACAAGGTGTCTCTGATAATATTGAAACATTGTATAAATGAATGATGCGGCTCGGAGAAACTGAAACATTTAGTATCAACGACAACTCTGATAATATTCATATTGCAACATAGTAGTCAACACGGAGGCAGCACGGGCCAGCTGGTCTGTCTGATATTATTGTGTTGAATACGCAGCATCTGGGTGCTCATTACATACTAAAAACAGCCCTACATCCACACTATAACTAAATCATTTAGTTGACCTTTTAATGACCTTATGCCAACAATATTGATCTGTTCATCTTTTAATTCAGGAAGATGGACAAGTAGCACTGATGGAGTGAGAGGTAGAAATGCATTATACCAGATGTAGGTAGACTACAGGTAGGGATTAGGATGCAGACAGAGGTAGGTAGACTACAGGTAGGGATTAGGATGCAGACAGAGGTAGGTAGACTACAGGTAGGGATTAGGATGCAGACAGAGCAACACTGATGGAGTGAGAGGTAGAAATGCATTATACCAGAGGTAGGTAGACTACAGGTAGGGATTAGGATGCAGACAGAGGTAGGTAGACTACAGGTAGGGATTAGGATGCAGACAGAGCAACACTGATGGAGTGAGAGGTGGAAATGCATTATACCAGAGGTAGGTAGACTACAGGTAGGGATTAGGATGCAGACAGAGGTAGGTAGACTACAGGTAGGGATTAGGATGCAGACAGAGGTAGGTAGACTACAGGTAGGGATTAGGATGCAGACAGAGCAACACTGATGGAGTGAGAGGTAGAAATGCATTATACCAGAGGTAGGTAGACTACAGGTAGGGATTAGGATGCAGACAGAGCAACACTGATGGAGTGAGAGGTAGAAATGCATTATACCAGATGTAGGTAGACTACAGGTAGGGATTAGGATGCAGACAGAGGTAGGTAGACTACAGGTAGGGATTAGGATGCAGACAGAGCAACACTGATGGAGTGAGAGGTAGACATTATACAGAGGTAGGTAGACTTAGGGATTAGGATGATCTCCACTACTCTCTCCTCTGTCCCCTCCCCTCTCTCTCCACTACTCTCTCCTCTGTCCCTCCCCTCCTCTCTCTCCACTACTCTCTCCTCTGTCTCCTCCCCTCCCTCTCTCCACTACTCTCTCCTCTGTCTCCTCCCCTCCCTCTCTCTCCACTACTCTCTCCTCTGTCCCCTCCCCTCCTCTCTCTCTCCACTACTCTCTCCTCTGTCTCCTCCCCTCCTCTCTCTCCACTACTCTCTCTCCTCTGTCTCCTCCCCTCCTCTCTCTCTCCCTCTACTCTCTCCTCTGTCCCTCCCCTCCTCTCTCTCTCACTACCCCCTCCTTTCTCTCTCTCATTCTCTCTCTCTTTCCTGACATATAGCATCAGGCCTGTGGAGTTTGACTCAGGTCACATCTATGACGTGACAAACTTTTAAGCAGATAAGATCAGTTAAACCCACCTACATACAGGAAACACTGACATTAGAAAAACTCCACAGGAAACTGCTGGCAGAGCAGCAAAGTTACACATATAGTGTCTGCTATAATATCAAGTCTAACTTTCTACTGCTTCAGTTCACCTCTTATAAGGGTTTACTGGACAACTTGAATAAGGTCTGGATGTCTTATATTGAAAACAGTACAACAAAAGGAGTCTGTATTGAAAAGATGCCCACTTCCTGTTTTCAATAGCTGCTGGGTTGTTCAGTCCTGGGGGTCTGCTGTCCTGTGGGTTGTCACTCTGGCCTTGACCTAATACACCTGAAACCAATAATGAATGTTTCACTAAGATCCTAAAGCTGAGTGGGATGTGTTGGGTTGGGGCTCTGCAGGGCAGTGGACATATAGGGACAGAACAGGGAGACCCAGATATACTGTGTGGATGTTAAAGAGCTCTACAGTTCTACTAGGTCATATGAGATGAATTATATGGAGGATGTAATGTAGAGTATATTGTGTGGATGTTAAAGAGCTCTACAGGACTACTAGGTCATATGAGATGAATTGTGCTGTTTCTGTGTTAATGTATGTGCAGGTGTTTCCAAACCTTTCCCTTGGGATGAAAACAAACAAGAGGTAGGAATGAAATTGTGTTAGAGAGAGTTGAGTTATGTACCAGACTGGTGGGGGTCAGGGAGAGAGTTGAGTTATGTACCAGACTGGTGGCGGTCAGGGAGAGAGTTGAGTTATGTACTAGACTGGTGGGGGTCAGGGAGAGAGTTGAGTTATGTACTAGACTTGTGGGGGTCAGGGAGAGAGTTGAGTTATGTACTAGACTGGTGGGGGTCAGGGAGAGAGTTGAGTTGTGTACTAGACTGGTGGGAGTCAGGGAGAGAGTTGAGTTATGTACTAGACTGGTGGGGGTCAGGGAGAAAGTTGAGTTATGTACCAGACTGGTGGGGACTGGAGAGTGAGTTGAGTTATGTACTAGACTGGTGGGGACTGGAGAGTGAGTTGAGTTATTTACTAGACTGGTGGGGGTCAGGGAGAGAGTTGAGTTATGTACTAGACTGGTGGGGGTCAGGGAGAGAGTTGAGTTATGTACTATCTAATTAATATCCGTCACGAATTAATATCCATCACGAATTAATATCCATCACTAATTAACATCCATCACTAATTAATACCCATCACTAATTAATACCCATCACTAATTAATATCCATCACTAATTAATATCCATCACTAATTAACATCCAGTAATTAATATCCATCACTAATTCATACCATCACTAATTAATATCCATCACTAATTAATATCCATCACTAATTAACATCCAGAAACAAGTCTTCAATGTCTATAACCACATAAAAACAAGAGACCATCACTGAAATACCAAGAGATGAACATAGAGAAAAGTCCCTTCATCCAGCTGGTCCTGAAGCTTAGTTCACAAACCACTACTAACCCAACAAAGCCTCAGGACAGAACTCAGACAGTCTGGCCCAAACAAATTATAACCAAACATACATAAACGATGGCAAACTATCTGACCACCGTGACTGATAGAAAAACTGATGGACAATGTACAGACTCAGTGAGCATAGCCTTGCTATTGAGAGAGGTAGGCAGAGAGAAGACAGGCTATGTGCCCACTGCCCACAAAATGAGGTGGAAACTGAGGCTCTTCTTCCTAACCTCCTGCCAAACGATTTAAGAGACACATATTTCCCTCAGATTACAAAGACCCCAAAATAATTTGAAAACAAATATAATATTGTTATCTGTTAGGTAAAATACCACAGTGTTCAATCATGTCATTTGTACTTCTACGTTTTGTACACACATCTCACACTCTCCTACACACACCAGCTGGCTGAGGGGCCCTAGTGGAGCCGACTGGCTGAGAGGGCCCTAGTGGAGCCGGGCTGGCTGAGAGGGCCCTAGTGCAGCCGGCTGGCTGAGAGGGCCTAGTGGAGCCAGCTGACTGAGAGGGCCTTAGTGGAAGCAGCTGACTGAGAGGGCCCTAGTGGAGCCAGCTGACTGAGAGGGCTCCTGGTGGAGCCGGCTGGCTGAGAGGGCCAAGGAGCCGGCTGGCTGAGAGGGCTCTAGTGGAGCCAGCTGGTTGAGAGGGCCCTGAGTGGAGCCAGCTGACTGAGAGGGCCTTTAGTGGAGCCAGCTGACTGAGAGGGCCTTTAGTGGAGCCAGCTGACTGAGAGGGCCCTAGTGAGCCGGCTGACTGAGAGGGCCCTAGTGGAGCCGGCTGGCTGAGAGGGCCCTATTGGAGCCAGCTGGTTGAGAGGGCCTAAGTGGAGCCAGCTGACTGAGAGGGCCTTAGTGGAGCCAGCTGACTGAGAGGGCCTTAGTGGAGCCAGCTGACTGAGAGGGCCCTAGTGGAGCCAGCTGACTGAGAGGGCCCTAGAGCCAGCGGACTGAGAGGGCCCTAGTGGAGCCGGCTGGCTGAGAGAGGGCCCTAGTGCAGCCGGCTGGCTGGTTGACATGATTGCACACTGTGGTATTTACCTAACAGATACGGGAGCTTGTCAATATTATATTTGGCTGGCTGAGAGGCCTTAGTGGAGCCGGTTGACTGAGAGGGCCCTAGTGGAGCCGGCTGGCTGAGAGGGCCCTGGTGGAGCCAGCTGACTGAGAGGCCTAGTGGACCCGGCTGGCTGAGAGGGCCCCTAGTGGAGCCGGCTGACTGAGAGGGCCCTAGTGGAGCCTTAGTGGAGCCAGCTGACTGAGAGGGCCCTGAGTGGAGCCGGCTGACTGAGAGGGCCCTCGTGAGCCAGCTGGCTGAGAGGGCCCTAGTGGAGCCTTAGTGGAACCGGCTGACTGAGAGGGCCCTAGTGGAGCCTTTCCTTGACAATTTCTCTCTCCACAAATATCCCCTCCTCCTCTCTCCCCTCCCTCTCCTTCTCTATCATTCTCTCTCCTCCAAAATCTCTCCACTCCCCTTTTCTCTCCTCACTTCTCCACCCTCCCTCTCTCTCCCCTCCTCCTCTGTCCCCTCCCTCCACTACTCTCTCTCCTCCCTCTCACGCCGCTCATCTCTCTCTCTCTCTCTCTCTCTCTCTCTCTCTCTCGCGCATGTTCTCTCTCTCTTGACATATAGTGTTGACCCTTTTGATCTTGACTCAGCTCATAGACCTCTAGCATCTACACCCCTCCCTTCTCCTACTCTAACATAACACCAATATAATATATAATACATAATATATACTCTCATTCAATTACATAGAGACAGATACAATCAATCATTGACACACTGAATATACAACAGTCAGATGCATGACACCATCACAACTTAACTGACATTAGTGCCTGTCCCCAGATGGACAGTTAGACTACAGTAAAGTACATTTACAGGTGATCACATCATTGTCCTGCTTTGAGACACATTTTTACTGTCTGCTTCCAGTTGCATGTTATTTTACTAACCCTGCAAATTATAATATATTTTACAATATCAAAACATATCTCAGTAACTGTCACCAGTGTCTTAAACATAACAGCATCCTACCTCTGCTCCACAACAGGGTCATCAGTACCACTGCAGGTATCATATCTGCCTCTAACTTGGGCTCCACTGACGAAACAAGTCTACTGTCATGAAGAGAGGACTGAAGAGTGAGAAATACTGCTAGACTATATGACTTCTATATCATTACTTCCTTACTTCTATGACGTGACAAACCTTTAAGCAGATTAGATCAGTTAAACCCACCTACATACAGGAAACACTGACATTAGAAAAACTCCACAGGAAACTGCTGGCAGAGCAGCAAAGTTACACATAGTGTCCTATAATATAACCTCTAACTTTCTACTGCTTGAGTTCACCTCTTACAGAATATTGGCTTAATGTTCCAGCACCTAAATAGAAACAGTACCAGCACCCAAATGAGTACTGATGAGGTCTCATGTTAGAGCAGCAGAAGGGGGGATGTGGTGTAGAAGCTAGAGGTCTGTTACCCAAGTCAACTCAACAGGCCTGATGCTATATGTCAGGGTCAGGCTGGGCCAAGAGAGGAACATGTTACTGGTTATGATGACATCACTGGTGAGAAGTCAGTGATACAAATACATTCAGGTGGTTGAAATGTCAGTCTCTCTCCCTCCTCCCCTGTCTCCTTCTACCAACCCAGTCTATCAATAAGTCCTATCTCTCTCTCCCCTCTCCTCCTCCCCCTGTCTCCTTCTACCAACTCAGTCTGTCAATAAGTCCTATCTCTCTCCCCTCTCTCCCTCCTCCTGTCTCCTTCTACCAACCCAGTCTGTCAATAAGTCCTATCTCTCTCTCCCATCTCTCTCCCCCTCTCTCCCTCCTCCCCTGTCTCCTTCTACCAACCCAGTCTGTAAATAAGTCCTATCTCTCTCCTCATCTCTCTCCTCCTCCCTCTCCCTCCTGTCTCCTTCTACCAACCCAGTCTGTCAATAAGTCCTATCTCTCTCTCTCTCCCTCCCGTCTCCTTCTACCAACCCAGTCTTTCAATAAGTCCTATCTCTCTCTCATCTCTCCCTCTCTCACTCCTCCCCTGTCTCCTTCTACCAACCCAGTCTGTCAATAAGTCCTATCTCTCTCCTCTCTCTCCCCTCTCTCCCTCCTCCTGTCTCCTTCTACCAACCCAGTCTGTCAATAAGTCCTATCTCTCTCTCCCTCCTCCCCCCCTGTCTCCTTCTACCAACCCAGTCTTTCAATAAGTCCTATCTCTCTCTCATCTCTCTCCCTCTCTCACTCCTCCCTGTCTCCTTCTACCAACCCAGTCTGTCAATAAGTCCTATCTCTCTCAATAAGTCCTATCTCTCTCTCCCTCCTCCCTTTCTCCTTCTACCAACCCAGTCTGTCAATAAGTCCTATCTCTCTCTCCCTCTCTCCCTCCTCCCCTGTCTCCTTCTACCAACCCAGTCTGTCAATAAGTCCTATCTCTCTCATCTCTCTCCCTCTCTCTCCCTCCTCCCCTGTCTCCTTCTACCAACCCAGTCTGTCAATAAGTCCTATCTCTCTCATCTCTCTCTCCCTCTCTCCCTCCTCCCTGTCTCCTTCTACCAACCCAGTCTGTCAATAAGTCCTATCTCTCTCTCCTCTCTCTCCTCTCTCCCTCCTCCCGCCTCCTTCTACCAACCCAGTCTGTCAATAAGTCCTATCTCTCTCTCATCTCTCTCTCCCCTCTCTCCCTCCTCCCCTGTCTCCTTCTACCAACCCAGTCTGTCAATAAGTCCTATCTCTCTCTCCCTCTCCCCTCCTCCCTGTCTCCTTCTACCAACCCAGTCTGTCAATAAGTCCTATCTCTCTCTCATCTCTCTCTCCCCTCCCTCCTCCCTGTCTCCTTCTACCAACCCAGTCTGTCAATAAGTCCTATCTCTCTCTCTCCCCTCCTCCTCCCTGTCTCCTTCTACCAACCCAGTCTGTCAATAAGTCCTATCTCTCTCTCATCTCTCTCCCTCTCTCCCTCCTCCCCTGTCTCCTTCTACCAACCCAGTCTGTCAATAAGTCCCATTCTCTCTCTCATCTCTCTCTCTCTCTCTCTCTCTCTCTCTCCTCTCTCTCTCTCTCTCTCTCTCTTGCTATTGCTAGGCTATATGACTTCTATCTCATCTCTTCCTTACTTGCCATGATGTGACAAAACTTTAAGCAGGAAAAAAACTTACCCACCAGACTGACATTTGAAAAACTCAGTTACAGAGCAGCGAAGTTACACACCTATAATATCACCTCTAACTTTCTACTGCTTGACTGCACCTAAATAGTATAGAATTGAAAAACTCCACCTAGGAAACTGTACCAGACACCCAAATGAGTACTGATGAGGATTACACAGGAGTGGGTCCTAAGAATCACCTCTAACAACTCAACAGCTTGAGTTCACCTCTAGGCTGGGCAAAGAATATTGGTTACTGGTTATGATGACATCACTGGTGAGAAGTCAGTGAAAATATATTCAGCACCCAAAATGTCAGTCTTCTACTCCCCTGTCTCCTTCTATCAACTCAGTCTGTCAATAAGTCCTATCTGGTCTCTCTCTCCTCCTCCCCTGTCTCCTTCTACCAACTCAGTCTCAACAGTCCTATGCTATCTCTCATGTCTCTCTCCTCCCTGTCTCCTTCAAAGAGTCAATAAGACATATCTCTCTCATCTCTCTCTCTCCTCCTTATGATGTCTCACCAACCCACTCAGTCTGTCAGTAAGAAGTCAGTCATGAAAAGTCCTATCTCTCTCATTCAGCTGATTTAACTCATGTCAGTCTTCTCTCTCATCTCTCTCTCCTCCCCCTGTCTCCTTCTATAACTCAGTCTGTCAATAAGTCTATCTCTCCTCATCTCTCTCCTCTCATTCTACCAACCTAAGTCTGTCAATCTCCTATCTCCTTCTCATCTCTCTCCCTCCTGTCTCCTTCTACCAACTCAGTCTGTCAATAAGTCCTATCTCTCTCTCCTCATCTCCCCTCCTCCCCTGTCTCCCTTCTACCAACCCAGTCTGTCAATAAGTCCTATCTCTCTCTCATCTCTCTCTCCCCTCTCTCCTCCCTGTCTCCCAACCCAGTCTGTCAATAAGTCCTATCTCTCTCTCTCATCTCTCTCTCTCTCTCTCTCTCCTCCTCCCCTGTCTCATTCTACCAACCCAGTCTGTCAATAAGTCCTATCTCTCTCTCTCCTCTCCTCCCTGTCTCCTGACCAACTCAGTGCTGTCTATATGACTTCTATCTCATCTCTTCCTTACTTACATGATGTGACAAAACTTTAAGCAGATAAGATCAGTTAAACACACTACCTACAGGAAAGACTGACAATTTGGAAGTCATAACTGCTGACAGAGCAAAGATTAGTTACACATAGTGTGTCCTATAATATCACTCTCTAACTTTCTACTGCTTGTTCATTATTACTTAATGTTCCAGCACCTAAATGAAACAGTAATAAGTCCAAAATGAGTACTGATCTCTCTCATGTTAGAGCAGGAGAAGGGGGATGTGGGTAGAAGCTCTGTTACCCTGTCTCAACTCAACAGCCTAACACAGTTTAGGGTCAGTCTGGGCAATAAGTCAGGTTATTGGTTATCTCTCTGAGAAGTCAGTGATGAAAATATATTCAGTCCCTTTCTCTCCCTCCTTCCTTCTATCAACTCAGTCTGTCAATAAGTCCTATCTCTCCCTCTCTCCCTCCTCCCCTGCTACCAACTCAGTCTGTCAATAAGTCCTATCTCTCTCTCTCTCTCATCTCTCTCAATGTCTCCTTCTAGCAACCCAGTCCTATCATATCTCTCTCTCTCTCTCTCTCCTCTCCCTCCTCCCTGTCTCCTTCTACCAAACCCAGTCTGTCAGTAAGTCCTATCTCTCTCTCTCATCTCTCTCCTCCTCCCTGTCTCATTCTCTCTCAGTCTCTCAATAAGTCCTCTCTCTCTCTCTCTCTCCCCTGTCCCTGAGAAACTCAGTATGTCAATAAGTCTCTCTCTCTCATCTCTCTCCTGTCCCCTTCTATCAACCAGTGACAAAACTGTAAGCAGATAAGATCAGTTAAACACATCTCCTCTCTCCCCTGACTCATTCTACCAACCCAGTCTGTCAATAAGTCCTATCTCTCCTCTCATCTCTCCTCCTCCCCTGTCTCCTTCTTGAACTCCAGTCTGTCATAGAATATTCATATCTCTCTCTCTCACCTCTCTAGAAACAGTACCAGCACCCAAAATGAGTCTACCAGGTCTCAGTCTGAGCAAGAAGGGGGATCTCTCTCATCTGTTACCCAAGTCAACTCCAGGCCTGTCTCCTTCTACCAACTCAGTCTGTCAATAAGGAACAGGTTACTTTTTCTGATGACATCACTCTCCTCCCCCTGTCAGTGATTCTAATAACTCAGTCTGTCAAAAGTCCTATCTCTCTCATCTCTCTCTCTCCCTGTCTCCTTCTACCAACTCAGTCTGTCAATAAGTCCTCTTCATCTCTCTCTCCTCCCCTGTCTCCTTCTACCAACTCAGTCTGTCAATAAGTCCTATCTCTCTCTCTCATCTCTCTCCTCCTCCTGTCTCCTTCTAGCAACCCAGTCTGTCAATAAGACCTATCTCTCTCATCTCTCTCCCTCCTCCCCTGTCTCCTTCTACCAACTCAGTCTGGGTCAATAAGTCCTATCTCTCTCTCTCTCTCTCATCTCTCCCTCCCCTCTGTCTCCTTCTAGCAACCCAGTCTGTCAATAAGACATATCTCTCTCTCTCTCTCCCTCTCTCCCCTGTCTCCTTCTACCAACCCAGTATGTCAGTAAGTCCTATCTCTCTCTCATCTCTCCCTCTCCTCCCTGTCTCATTCTACCAACTCAGTCTGTCAATAAGTCCTATCTCTCTCATCTCTCTCTCTCCTGTCTCATTCTACCAACCCAGTCTGTCAATAAGTCCTATCTCTCTCTCATCTCATCTCCCTCTCCCTGTCTCCTTCTACCAACCCAGTCTGTCAATAAGTCATATCTCTCTCTCTCATCTCTCTCCCTCCTCCCCTGTCTCATTCTACCAACTCAGTCTGTCAATAAGTCCTATCTTCATCATCTCTCTCCTCCTCCCCTGTCTCCTTCTACCAACTCAGTCTGTCAATAAGTCCTATCTTTCTCTCATCTCTCTCCTCCCCTGTCTCCTTCTACCAACTCAGTCTGTCAATAAGTCCTATCTCTCTCATCTCTCTCTCCCCTGTCTCCTTCTACCAACTCAGTCTGTCAATAAGTCCTCTCTCATCTCTCTCCTCCCCTGTCTCCTTCTACCAACTCAGTCTGTCAATAAGTCCTATCTCTCTCTCATCTCTCTCCTCCCCCTGTCTCCTTCTACCAACTCAGTCTGTCAATAAGTCCTATCTCTCTCTCTCTCATCTCTCTCCCTCCCCTGTCTCCTTCTACCAACTCAGTCTGTCAATAAGTCCTATCTCTCTCTCATCTCTCTCTCCCTCCCGTCTCCTTCTACCAACCCAGTCTGTCAGTAAGAACTAAACCCAGCAAAAAAGAAACGCCTCTCACTGTCAACTGCCTTTATTTTCAGCAACTTAGCATGCGTGAAATATTTGTTGAACATAACAAGATTCAACAATCTAAGACATACCTGAACAAGTTCCACAGACATGTGACTAACAGAAATGTAATATGTGTCCCTGAACAAAGGGGAGGGGTCAAAATCAAAAGTAACAGGCAGTATCAGGTGTGGCCACCAGCTGCATTATACTGCAGTGCATTTCCTCATGGACTGCACCAGATTTACCAGTTATTGCTGTGGGATGTTACCTCTTCCACCAAGGCACCTGCAAGTTCCCAGACATTGCTGGGGAATGGCCCTAGCCCTCACCCTCCTATCCAACAGGTCCCAGACGTGCTCAATGGGACTGAAGATCCTGGGCTCTCGCTGGCCATGGCAAACCACTGGTATTCCTGTTCGCAGGAAATCATGCACAGAACGAGCAGTATGGCTGGTGGCATTGTCAGCTTGTTGTTGTTATTGTCATGGTTTTGTTCCTGTTGGGTAGCAACTTCACCAGCTTGTTGTTGTTGTCATGGTTGTTCCTGGGTAACAACTTCACCAGCTTGTTATTGTTGTTGTTGTCATGGTTGTTATGTTGGCATAGCTTCACCAGCTTGTTATTGTTGACATGGTTGTTCCTGTTGGGTAGCAACTTCACCAGCTTGTTGTTGTTGTTGTTGACATGGTTGTTCCTGTTGGGTAGCAACTTCACCAGGGGCCTGTTGCACAAAAACTAGATAGCGGGATTACCAGGACATTCTGGTGATCGGCTCATGCATCCGTGAATCCTGTTGCACAAAAGATAGAATTAAGACATCCGGGATAAATGACTCAGCTGAGCTCAAATGAAGCAAACATGTGCGTCCAGGATCTTAATTGGTCCCTGTCAGTCAAAGACCAAATGCCTAGGATGATTTCAGACACATTGTTTCATTAACTAGACCCACTGTTATTATTTAAACGCTTGTGATTAATTTCCTCAATGATTTTGGATAAAAATGATTTTTAGATGATGTTGCTACAGATAATTACAGTTTAACTGGATTTACCATAAGGCTATATATAAAATGCTAGAATATTAGCCCCAGAGGGAAAACAAAGTCATAATATTGTATACCAGTTGTTTTAAAGGAGGACAGTTGTTAAAATGAAGATGGGGCATTTTCGTGAAATTGATTCAGTATGGTTTCATAAACAAAGACATGCTGATGTGCCAGAATATTAAGTATCACATTGTCATAAGTATCAAAACTTACAAACAATATGTAGCTTTTCTGAAACAACACAATAAATTTAACTTTATTTAAGTTCACATCTCCAAAAATGCAGTTGTACTGTAATTAAAAACACAATTAACATTTTAATTGAATATGCAAAACTGCAGATAAACCATCAGCTGAAACTGAAGTCAAGTAACTCCATCACAAGATGGAAAGCACATGATAAGCATTTTTTACAAATTGATACATAAAACAAGACAAAACATACCAATGTCTGCACACTAAAATAAATGCAGTGTGACTCACATCAACTAAAGACAAATGAATGGATGCAGTAGCCTCTGCAGCCTTAGATTAAACATGTAACCGCAAAACACATGAGGCAGCAGGTCAAAAACGAACCCAAAAACATTCTGCAGAATGGTATGGTCCCATACTAATATTTAACAATATTGCACAGCAGCCGATATTGTACCCAGGAAGATTGCCGGATTGTCCCACATTGCTGTACTGGGGCCTTTAGGCAGGCCAAAGTGGACCCACAGCACAAGCCACAGTATCACAGCCCTAACAGAGCTGACTCCTTAATTTGTGAAGGCAGTGAAAGCGTACCTTCAGGAGGCCAAAGGTCATTTCAACTCTGGCCCTGGTCCTGGCATGGGCATGGTTGTAGGCCTGCTGTGCTTTCCTGGGGTCTGTGAAAGGTGTCAGGAGAAAAGGCTGGCAGCCATACCCCTGCCCCCAGCAACACACCAGAGAATTCACCTGTCAACACAAAATCTCATCATTGGCCACTCATGTCATGTGATATTCTTTGACACAGCCATGATGGCTATAAATAGGGCTGTGGCTTACCTTGTGATAGGGCACTGATAGGATTTTTGGAGGCCCTGTAAGATTCTGAGTCATGACTGAGCCAGGCCATTTTGCCACAACATTAAAAGTTGATCACACAGTCAGCAGCAGACCATCTGAAATCATAAGATGAGTGAATATTACACCAATCAATGCACATCACTGGCAATGCAGATACCCGCCAATGGACAATATCAAAAAGTTAAGGTTACCTGAGCATTAGCCAAGTGTGAAGCATTTCATTCACAAAATCGAGACATGACCTGAGGGGCTTTTATCCATCTCTCTGGCAGTCCACTGAAGGCATTGAGGAATCATGTTAAGAAAGTAATGAGTACTATATGTGCTCTACAGTTGTCCTGTAATTTGTAGATCCTCACCTGCAAAATCAAAAAAATCTAATTTGATGTCACAGAGTCCCAGATGGCCAGGAAGGAGATGAAGACATCTGCTAATGCTTTGATAGCCAGACACACACCCTTATTGTGCGGCAAATTGTGGCCTTGTTCAGCTGTTCTAAACTGAGTACAGGAAGGCACTCAAAAAAGCGCCTGCCACTCAGTGCATGGCTCCAGTGCGGTGCTTAACTTGCTGCGCATCTGCAGAAAACCTTTTCATATAGATGGTCATCAGGGGAAGGCCAGTCCCTGAAGACCTCTTCTCGCCTGAAGGCTCAGCACAAGTGCTATCATCTCGCAAAATGGGCATGCCATTGTCAGAGCAGAAAGGAACACAAATAATATTTGGGCATCTTCATATAGGCTACCACCTTCCCAGAGGGCGATGCCTTATAACGAGACTTGGTTGTACTGATTGCTGGGAAAACAAAAGTCATCTTATAAAGATCGCCCTCCTTTGCCCACCCCAAGAGCTCAGGTGTGGCCACTTGACTTTTACGAAGGCCCAAAATTGTGTGTTCCTTTCTGCTCTGACAATGGCAAATAATGATTAATACATTTGTGCGAGATGTGGTGGATGAAGAAGCACTTGTGCTGAAGTTTTTTTATTTCAAGGTCCAGTTTCTAATTGTCTTCATTTCGGACTCCAGTGGACCCACTGGCCTTTCTTGTACTGACCATCTATATCTGAAAGATACAGGTTTTCTGCAGAGGTGGCATCAGGTATCTGATAGCTTGTGAGCTACTGGGAACACAATACAAGCACCGCAGCTGGAATGCAGATGTGGAGCAAATGGTTTGTGTGGCCTTCATGGCTTTTCCCACTGTATAGCATCTTCCTGTAATTAGATTTTTTGGATGCAGACTCTCACCATTGTGAGTAAATAGGCCACAATCTTGCCGATACACAATAAGGAGTGTGTGTCCTCCTCATCAAGCATTATCATGTGCTGTTGCTGCTGCATCTCCTTCCTGGCACATTTAATCGGATTCAGACTCTGTGACATCAAGAGGAGTTCTATAGGATTGCAGGTAAGAGGATCTACAAATTACAGGACAACTGTTAACACAGTGCTGCCATACTCAAGGCTTTGGTGAACCAAAGTTTCAGACCCAATGTTCAATATGAATGTGGTTGTATCCACATGTAGAGATGGAAGGACATACTCTTGAATGAAGCCGATTTGGGAATAGGAAATGCCTTTCACCCCCAGCATTAAGACAGGCCTGAACATAACTTTTTGATCCAAGGCCATGTCCATTGATGGGGTAAGGTCACTCTGCATTGCCAGTGATGTGCATTGATCTGGTGTAATATTCCTCACTCTTATGATTTCAGATGGTGAGCAGGCACTGTGGGATACAATATATGTTGTGGCAAAATGGCCTGGGACCAGTACCATGACTGCAGAATCTTCTTGTATTTGATTTTGACCTGCTGCCATGTCCGCTATTCATGCCTAATCTTACACACAAAACACACACAACACCCTATTTATAACCATCATGGCTGTGTCAAGAATATCACTGTGTTTATGAGAGTCACACTGCAAAAATTACTTGGATTTTGTCTTGACAGTAAAAAATATCAAAAATGTATTAGCTGGGATACAGGGGGATGGAGTTAGCCTTTTTCTTTCACTGACACCTTTCACAGCATTTCCCAAAAATTTAACTGTTTCATAATTACAGTACCATGCCCATGCCAGGGCCAGAGTTGAAATGACCTTTGATGTTTCCTGAGCGGTGAGTGCTTTCACTGCCTTCACAAATTCAGGCGTCAGCCCTGTTAGGGCATGTGATTTATACTGTGGCTTGTGCTGTCCTCTTAATTATATGGCCTGCCTGAGGAAGGAGAGGGCCCCCAGAGTGCCACCAGCCATGGACTACAATCCGGCAATCTTCCCTGATGAGCAGTGGTGGCTGCTGAGGACAATATGTGTTGAATTATTTTAGTTAGTATGTGTGCTTTCAATTTTGGTTAAATATGTCCTGCGGTGGCAGAGGAATTTGGGTTTTTTGGGTTCGTTTTTGGCCATTTATCCTCTTATGATGTTTGTGCGGTATACTGTGTGTAATTACAAGGCTGCAGGGAGGCTACTGCATCCATTCATTTGTCCTGTTCAGTTATTGTCATGGTTTGTTCCTGCATTGTTGTTGTGTGCAGACATGGTTGTTCAGGGGTAGCAATATCACAGACTTGTTGTTGTTGTCATGGTTGTTCATTTTGTATAACTGCTTGTTGATTCTGTCATGGCTTTCCATCTTGGGCAGCAATGCTGACTTCAGTTTCGAAGCATCTGATGGTTTACCTGCTTTGTTTTGAGAATTCAATAAGATGGATTCATAATGTTACAGCATTGTGTTTTTATATTGCTAGATGGAAGGTGTATTTGTAAACAACAGAACTATGGTGCCACACTGAAGAGGAGGAATAAACAACAGAACGTATTTAGAATGGAGAGGAGTTCTTTCTGCAGAAATAAGGTGCTACATATTGTTTTACAGTTTTGATACATGACAATGTGATACTTAATATTCAGTAAACAACAGAATGTATGGTGCTAGAATGGAGTTTCAGTAAACAGAAGAACAATTTGCTAGAATGGGAGAGGGAGAGGAGATCAGTAAACAACAGAACGAGGTGCTAGAATGGAGAGGAGATCAGTAAACAACAGAACGTATAAGGAAATGAGAGGATCAGTAAACAACAGAACGATGAAAGAATGGAGAGGAGATCAGTGGTCAAAGAAGAACGTATGGTGCTAGAATGGAGAGGAGATCAGTAAACGACAGAACGTATGGTGCTAGAATGGAGAGGAGATCAGTAAACAACAGAACGTATGGTGCTAGAATGGAGGAGATCAGTAAACAACAGAACGTATATGTATAGTGAGCAGTGAAATAACTATTGGTTTCCATTTGTGGTGACTGCTGACTGACATTAGGGATGAGATTAAATAGATCCTGGAATTTAGCCTGGTCTGGAGCAGGCTAGCTCCACAGAATAAATCTCCATGGTAATTTATACCATAACATATCCTCCTGCCCCTATCCATCTTTAGTGCAACCGGATTACGGATCAATTGAGCCAGGATCACCAAGATATCCTGGCTTAATCCCATATCCTAGTTTTGTGCAACAGGCCCCTGTTGGGTAGCAACTTCACCAGCTTGTTGTTGTTGTCATGGTTGTTCCTGTTGGGTAGCAACTTCACCAGCTTGTTGTTGTTGTTATTCTGAAGCATCTTGTGTGATGTTGGTCTTGAGGGAGAAGGTGAGAGAAGATGGATTCTATTCATATGCTGTCCAGCTTCTGAAGAACGTATGGTGCTAGAATGGAGAGGAGATCAGTAAACAACAGAACGTATGGTGCTAGAATGGAGAGGAGATCAGTAAACAACAGAACGTATGGTGCTAGAATGGAGAGGAGATCAGTAAACAACAGAGCGTATGGTGCTAGAATGGAGAGGAGATCAGTAAACAACAGAACGTATGGTGCTAGAATGGAGAGGAGAGGAGGTCAGTAAACAACATATTTAGATTCTCTTCACAACTAGACAGTTACAGTACATTTGACCTTAAAGTAAAATCCTAATTGTATATATACTTACCTATATAGACACACTTCCCAGGTTTGACAGAAAAAAACTTGCTACAAAGACTATTTTCCTGACTGTCTCTACTGATGGCCTCTAACAGCAGAATAAAATAAGTGGGATATTTAAACAGCACTGAAACAGAGTAGGTTGCTAGTTGACGATGTGTTGTAAATTGTTTCAATGCTTCCGTCTACAGATCTTCTAATGTATTGTAATACCACATGTACCAATACAGTAGAATAGACAGTGACACTGTGTAATGATACAATGACCCTCCATCCAATGTTCTGCTGCTGTTGTGCAACATTGTGACGCCACTGACATGTTTACAGGTTGTCATGCCGACGAAAGAGAAGGTGTTTTCATTCTGTAACAAGGCCTTCACTTCAGTCTGGATGGCTGGTTGACTGCAGACAGGTTACACAGTATCAGTGGAGGTGTTAGGCTGTTTCTGCTCTCCTCCCAACTACTAATGGAATTGTCCTGCCAATGCAACGTATGAAAATGTATCCAGTCACTACTGTAAGTCTCTCTGGATAAGAGCGTCTGCTAAATGACTCACATGTTCAATGTAATGTTCAGGTTGACAATATCAATGGAATAGACCAAAGCAGAGCCATGTATTTAGATATGAACAGATATCGCGATTGAGGATCATGTCAGTATTTAGCTACGTTATTAGCTGTTTTGCTCACCAAAGGTGGAACAAAGTGAAACTGTTGACGTCAAAGCCTCAGTTCCGGGAGAGTAGTGGGTGAAACCATTCACCTCAGGAAAAGGGGTGATATAAATAACGTTTCCTTTCATTATGTGTTACTGAATTCATTAAAATATTTGCTGCCATTGTAGTAAGGTTGGTAATACGAGAGGTCTTCGGACTTACTATTTTTGTATAATTTTCTTTGAAAGAACAACTAGTGTGTTTTGAGTGCTTCTCCCCTATTTGGGAAGTTGGTCTGCCCGCTCCTCAGTCTGACAGATATTCTGAGAGCAGGTTCGAGTCCTCTTCCTCTGTACATAAAAACTGTTTCAAACTGTATAACACAATAGTGGTTTTGGAAAACTGGTTCATATATCCTAAAGTCAATAGCGAATGTGGCTCTGTATATATTTATTTATCCGTTCATGAATTGAAGACTTATTTCAGCCAGTTAACCAAGTTGTTGCTGTCTTAGCTAGCCGTGTTAATGACGAGCTAACGAGCACCGTTGGTCTCTGCACTACAATGTCACGCTAGTTATTACCAGCAGGTGATTTACTAGCAGGGGACTTATTGAAATATTAA